>NW_027428348.1:0-265000 GCF_047830755.1 Zonotrichia albicollis
TTGCACTGAATCCCTCCCTCCTGCCCTCCCGCACCAGCAATGCCCATGGCAGGGAGCTCAGAGCAGGAGCAGCCAGGCCAGGGCTTATGCCAGGATCAGGAGCACCTGGCAGAGGCAGGAGGAATCCCCCATTCCAGGCGGTGCAAGAGGGGCACCTGTTATGAACAAAAATTCAGTTAATATTTTTTTGTGAGAAAGAGTTGCAGGGACGCAGTCAGGTCTCAGGCTCTGCCAGGATTCTTAGTGCTTTGTTTTTTCTAATACCGGGTCGTTAAGGCTTATCTCCTCTTTTGTATTAGTAAAAAACCTGGCTGGGTGCGGTGTATGACCCTTCCCCCGAGGCTGTGCTCTCTTACAGCATAGGGAAGACACCTGAGAGGGTGGGGGGGGTTATGCAAAGTGACTCCAAAGTCCAGAATGCTTTGTGGGACCCCGACTCGAAATGCAACGAGAAAACCCCAAAAACAACGAGCCAAATAAGAATTGAGAGACTAAAATGATGTCTGGACATGAGGAGCCGATGGCTGAGCCTGCAGAGATGCGGAGTCCCTCTCGCCCTGACCATGGGAGTCGTCCCCAGCGCCGAGACTGAGGGGGGACCGCACCGACAAATCAACATCTGACGGGGACATCACGCCCTAAGGCTCCCACAAGGACTGGATCCCCGGCTCTGCCCCTAGTGGACGGAGCTGCGCATATCCTCCTCCTCTGCGTTGCCCTGGGAGACGCGATGGGGACTGCAGCCCTGCCGAGCCGCCCAATCCTGAGCTGATCACTTTTAATAAAGGCATTATAAAGGAGAAGAAGTCTCCTGGCCCTGTTTATTTCAGCACTCATGTCCCCTCTCAGCCCTAGGGCTACCGACCAGGGAGGAGATGCCTTAGCTGCCTCAGTTGAATTGCTTCCATCAGCCCTTGGCCCGGGAAGTCTCTGGCTGGAGCACAACCTCCAGAGGAGAGTTTCCACAAGGAAGAGAAAAGAAAGGAATTGTTTCTTCCCTTTCCCTCATCCCTGCCCCTTGTGCTGATTTTCTTGGCATCTCTTAGCAAAACCAACAGAAAAGCATCTGGAATGAGATGTTTCCCAGGGTCAGTTCCAAAATAGGGCCAAAGGAAGGTTTTCTGCCAGGGAAAAAGTGACAAATGTGGGATTTGTTCAGACAGTTGAAATAATGACAGTTTCTAAGCACTGGAAATCTAGAGACTACAAAAAACAGAGTTTGCAGTTGTAATGGTCCATTGTCCTCCCTCTTCCCACTGCTGATTCGTCACATCCCAGCTCCAGAGGAGCAGATTATGGAAAGAAGACCTGCATGCAGTGTTGGAGGCCTAATCCCAGAGACTGGAAGAAAGAGAGAAATCAGGAAAAGATTTCCAGTTGTTTTCCTATCGTATTGACCACAAATAGCTCTGCAATTGATATTGCAATATCCAGATGAAGAGGCACGTTCCTGGTTTTTAATGCCAAATTGCAGTACTTTGGAACATCTTTCTGGATGAGAACAAACCACAGGCCAATAACTGACCCACTTCAGTTCCCAAATCAGAAATCATTCAACTTCTACAAAGTTGTCTTCCTCTGCAGGTGTCCTAGATTGCAAGGCAAGATGGATTCTATTTGCCATCTGTATGGCAGTTTTCCTTATCTCTTCCACAACCACTCCTCCCTCCTGGGGGGACATCTGCTGATAACAGGCTATTGAATGTCACTGCATGGCTGATAAGAACTACAGCATCCCATTGGGAGATGCTCCGCCCAGAGGGAAGAGCTAAGCATTCCTAACTGGATAAAATATGGAGATTCTGGAATAGCAGCACAGCTTCTCCCCTGAATTTCCCAGAGGAACAGCAGCTGTCTCTTCTTCCACTGGATCTTCAGAGAAAGACTACACCCTTTTCTACAGGACCCCCTGCTCTAACAGAACCACATCTGCCACTCCAGGAGGATTGCAGCCACATTTCCAGTTGGATTGCTACCAACAGCCTGACCAACAGGGTGTCAGGTTGTGTTGTGACTCTGCCATAGTTGTTTTAGTTTACTGCACCGTTGATTTTATCCTTTTATTTTCTTCCCTATGAAATAACTGTTATTTCCTGCACCCATACTTTTTATTTTTTGCCTGAGAACCCCATAATTTAAAATCATAACAATTCAGAGGGGGAGAGTTTACATTCTCCATTTCATGGGAGGCTCCTGCCTTCCTTAGCAGGCACCTGTCTTTCCAAACCAAGACAGCAGGACAGAAGGCACTTTGATTCCTTTTGTCCCAAGTTTCTCCTGAGTTCATGACTTCAGATGAACTGGAATGGTTCCAACAGCATAAAAGCAGCCACAATGAGCAGGATCAAATCCCCAGGTCACCATTAAATGCACTCGATCCACACCTTCCACAGCCCAGCAGCTATTCCTGCCTCTGCCCCCAGCTCTGGCTCAGCCTGAGGGGCATCGCTCTGGTGTGTGCGGGGCCGGCTCCTGCAGGACACAGCGCTGGGAGCCGCTCTGTGTCCCGCAGCTTTGGCATCTCAGGCGCCGCTCCACAGCTGTGGGGCTGTGCCACCACTTTTCCATGGCTGTAGCTCCTGTGCCACCACTGTTCCATGGCTGTAGCTCCTGTGCCACGGTGTTCCATGGCTGTAGGTCCTGTGCCACCACTGTTCCATGGCTGTAGCTCCTGTGCCACCACCGTTCCATGGCTATAGCTCCTGTGCCACCGCATTTCCGCCTTTTCCATGCTTCCACTGCTGCTCAAAAGCTGTGCTGGGCTGTTTCAGCACGGTTCCTCAGCTCCTGCACCAGTGCTCCACTGCTGGTCCAACACTGCTCATTTCCCACTGTTCCACTGCTCCTTCTCTGCTTCTCCCCTGCACTCCTGTTGTTCCACAGCTGCTGCTTCTGTCCTACTGCTGCTGCCACAGCTGCAGTGTCATAGAGAGGGGAACGTTCGGGCAGCAACCGCTGTGGTGTCACAGAGACCGGGACAACGGGACTGCCACAGCTGTGGTGTCACACAGAGAGTAATGTTGGGGCTGCCAACCTCGTGGGCTCAAATACAGGGTAATTTTGGGGCTGCCACCGCTGTGGTGCCGCAGAGAAGTCAATGTTGGGACTGCCAATGCAGTGGTATCACAGAGAGGGGAATGTTGGGGGAGTCACTGCTGTGGTGTCAGAGACAGGAGAGTATTTGGCGCTGCCACCTCTGTCGTGTCACAGAGAGGAAAACACTGGGGTTGCAATTGCTTTGGTGTCATAGACAGGGGGACATTGGTATTGCCACTGCTGTCATGTCACCGAGAGGAGAACACTGAGGTTTCCACCATTGATGTGTCACTGACAAGGAGACACTGGGGCTGCAAATGTTGAGGAGTCACAGAGAGGGGAATGTTGGAACTGCCACTGTGTTGCTGTCATAGAGAGCAGAACTTTGGCTGGCCACCTCTGCAGTGTCATAGAGAGGAGAACTTTGGGGCTGCCAACACTGTGGTACCACAGACAGGGGAAGGTTGGGGCAGCCACTGCTGTGGTGTCAGAGAGGGACGTAGGGCTTCCACAGCTGCAGTGTCACAAGACAAGGAGGGGAAAGTTGGGGCATTCACTGGGTCTCCACCAAGGCTAACGGTGAAAGCAGGGCACTGGGGGAGGCAGCAGGGAGAGACGAAGCTGTGCTGGGTGAACAAGGGAAGAGGATGAGTGCAGAAGGCACAGCCCACCAGGAGGCCACCAGGCAGAGCTGTGAAGCCCCCTCAGGTGAGGGTGACCTGCCCGGGGTGTGCCCTGCTGCCCCCAGGACTGTGCTGCCACCCTTGGCAGAGATGTTTGCTCAGCAGGATATCCCCTGGTCACCCGGGGCCGTGCTGCTGCCCCAAGTAGGAGGGCACTGTCATCTGAGTGTGCTGTCCCTGGGATCAGTGCTGGAGGTTCCCCGAGCAGCCTGGCTGTGTTAAATGAGCACCCTGAAGCCCCTCCGTGACCTGCCGACTCCTGAAAGCACTGGCTGCTGTGCTGCTGTGCCCTCTGCTGCCCCTTGTTCTGCCGTGATGGCAGAAACTGCCACAACCGCCCAACAGCAGCACGGGTTGTCAATGGAGCGCGCTGCTGCTGATCCAGAGGGTGGAGAGATGTCATGCTGCAGAGTCACATTGAACAGGCACTCTGCCACTCTGCTGTGCCCTGCTGCCACAGCTGGAACCCCAGAAGCAGCACTTGGTAGCAGCAGCGAGGCGCTTTGCCCCTGCAGCCGCTGCAAGGCACCCAGCTGCCACCACTGTGAGATGCCTTGCTCCTGCAGGACAGTGCCCAGCCATGGAGCGGGGTTTGCTGCCCCTCCACCAGGCCTGCCATACCAGCTGAGATCTCAGAAGCAGTGCCCGGCCCCTGTGAGGTTCCAGCTCCTCTGTGCCATGCTGCTGCCCCTGTAGCCATCTCTGCCTGTGGTGGAACCACCTCTCTGTGCTTTGCTGGGACTGAAAGCGCCCCTACAGCTGTGCCCAGCCACGGCGAGACAGTGCCCGGCCCCAACGGGAGAGCGCCCTGCCACTGTAAGGGGGTGCCTGGCTGAGGAGCCATTCCTGGCTGCTATGGAGCTGCCCGTGCCTGTTGCCAAGCTGTACCTGGCTGCTGTGAGACTCCCAGCTTCTGTGGAACACCTGGCTACCATCAAGCCGTATCTTTCGCTCCATGTCCTGATGTCAACTGCTGTGAAAAGGCGTCAGCCGAGCAGTTCACATGGGGAAGGTCACCAGGGGGGTTCCCTGGGCCGGTGCCCCACCTGGGCCAGCACACAGCAGCCAGCTTAGAACTGGTGCAAACCAGGGGAATCTGATTGTTTAATTAAAATAAAGCATCACAAAGGCCTGAGGTGGGTGTTGATGCAATGTGATTTCTGCCCAGTGCTCTGAATGTCAAAGTAAAGAAATTCATTGAAATGCAGGCAAGTGGCAGGAGCAACTATGACTCTCCTAAGGCAGTTTTTGAGAGTCTAGTTAAAAACCAGGCATTGCTCTAGAGATTGCACCTCCTCGTGGTCCTGCTGGATACCCTGTGTAATGTAACCCAGTCAATCTCTGTCCCAGCACAGAGGCGTTGGGGATGGCCAGTTCAACATCCTCCTGTTGAAATTTCATCCTCCTGAAACAAATTTACAGTAAGAGCTGTGTGGCTTTTTGCCCAAAACCTGGCTCCAGAGTATTGGGATTTAATTCCAACATCACACTGCAACATCTGACTTTGAAAGTGGGCAAAAGATTGCTACGTCCTTGGGGGTCCACTATCATTCTTATTCTACCTCTCCTAAAATTGTGACAAATTTACTATCCAGGTCCGTAAAATGGGGAACCACTTTAAAACCAAACCTCTAAATGTGACTAGGTAGCCTTAGTGTCCCAGGGTTTTGAAGTGGACAATTTGTCTCAGTTTTGAAAGGGAAATTTGATGTCTTTATTTTCCAAAAGGCAGGTAGACCTCTTGTCTAAAAACTGGGTAGACCTAATGCCAAAAAGTTTACCATCAGAACCCCCATTTTGGCAGACCATGGATTGGCTACGCTGGTGAACTTGGGGTTTTATAGATCAGAGTTTTTAGTGAATAACTTGGAATGTGTTCATTTTCCCACAAGCTGGGAGGGTTTGAGCAGGCTGCCTGAGGTCTATGAACAGCTTGCACCACGGCCAAGTGTGGGACTGAAGATCTGCCTTCTGAGGAACTGTGCATCGTTTGTGCTTGACAACAGGAAGAGAAACAGCAATTGTGAGATGGAAGGCACACCAGAAACATCATCTGCTGAGCAAGAGAACAACTCCAAGCCGGCGACATCCCCAGTTCCGACAGAGAACTGCAAGGAACAGACACTGGAAGACATCCTTACTGTGACTGTTCCTGATAAAAAAAGCCACTTTGTCCTTGCTGTGGTACCCAGGTGAACTGTGTGTTGGGCTTGATTGAACATCTGAGGGTAACCCATGGGAAAAGGAGGGTTTGCTTTCAGTGTGCTCAATGTGAAAAAGAGTAGAGTAATTATCATAGTATTGTTTGTCACTTTCCTAAATGCAGGGGAACAGCAGAAATGGCTCCAGGCAGGAGTGGATATGAGGAATGCAGCATGGACTTCAAGATGAAAATTGGTCTGGGACAGCACAAAAGATTGGTACATTTATTGATTAGAAATCAGGAAAGGGTTGCTTTCCCACCCAAAAGAGACTTCCAACCAAGGAGCCCACAAAAGATGCTTGACTAAAGAGGAGGAAGAACTACTGATAAGATTGGAGGCTCAGTTTGAGGGGAACAAGAACATCAATAAACTCATTGCAGGACACACATCACAAGCAAAACAGCTAAACAAAGCAAGGACATAAGGATATTGCTGCCCAAGAAACCAGCCGAGGATATAGATAAAGAAACAGGGATGAGTCATCAAACCAGGAGACCACATGAGGGCCTGAGAAGGGACTTGGACAAAGATCTTGGGAGGAGTCAGATGCTTGGGAGAGCAGCTGCTGGAAGGAAAAGAGATCCCAAGATGAGTCACCACCCTGATAAGGATAACAACAGCTGGGAAACAGCAAGTGACAGAGGGAGAGGCAGCTGAAGACCCATTATCTCAGAACCCTCAGTGAATGGTACCAGCTGGGACAATTAACACCTTCCCACAGGCATTCAAGCACTTCCTAGATGGCCAGGAGATGCAATCAACAGTCAATCAATCAGCACAGGAATGCTTCTGATGCTTTCAATCAATCAGCCAGATAAGAATAGCAACCAGAGATAAGGGAAAAATGGGGATCCAGGAAAAAGGAACAATAGGACCTTTTCAAAAATGGATGAAAAGAAGAGCAGTTAAGAAAGGTAATTTTCTTTTCGTCCAGGACATGCTCCATCTAGATAGGGGAAAACTTGCTAAAATTATCCTGAATGAAAGACACAGTGTTTGTCCTGTGAAATCATACCCATCAAACATTTTTCAGTTTTAAAAGCCATATGAGAACACTTGATAGCCTTGGGAACTTCCAAACTAATGGGAAAGCCGACAATGGTGCTTTCAGAGAATTAATTACAGCAAAAGAAATTGAGAAAAATGGGCAGGAGATGAGCAAAAACTCAGCTCCCAGTTTGGGATAAGAGACATCAAGAAGATGGACCCAGAGAACTCCTGGGAGTTCAGAGATCTTCAGCTTATTGTTAACATCAGGAAAAATCCCAGACATGGTGAGGGGTTGCAGGACTGTTTTGATTCCTAAGTCAACCAAACCAGAGCGCCTAAAGGAAATTAACAACTGGAAACCTATCCCAAACAGTTCCATCTTGCTAAGACTGTTCTCCAGGATTTCAACAGCCTAACTGACCAAGGCTTGCCCCCTCAACTAAGGCCAAGAGGCTTTATAAGAGCAGTGGGATGCTCTGAAAACCTGAAACTCCTGCAAATCATTATTCAGTCAGCAAAAGGAGAACACAAACCCCTGGGTGTTGTATTTGTGGACATCACCAAGGCTTTTGATACCGTAAGCCAGCAGCACATTCTACGTGCCCTACAGGAAAGGGAAGTAGATCCCCACATCATCAGTTTGGTGAGCAATATTGTGAAAAATGTTTTTGTGCTTTGTGTCAATCAGCAATGGAATCAGCAAATGCTTGTATCTGCTGTGTGGAAAACGGATGCATTCCTTGGGATAGATACAAAGAAGGGTTTTGAGACTTTCTATAGCCAAATAAATCTTTGAAGTAGGGGAAGTATGGTAAAACAAAGAGGTGAGGTAGAAAGATGGCTGATGCTTAGAATAAAATCAAGGAAGGTGTGGTAAAGCTAAGGGGACTGCAATGCAACTAAATGCATATGTATAATAAAAAGCTTAACAAAATCATGTAGCAGACAGCGGTGAAGGGGCCTCCCTCCAGATGAGCACAAGAAAGACAGGAAGCCAACAACCACCTGGAAAGATGGTGAAATTGCTGATTCCAGCTTATTGATATTTACTCATTTGTACTAACCAAGCACATTGAAAAATGCTTTGTAGGCTTCAAAATAGTACATATACTTTACTGAATTTGTAAGTGCTGTGTGCCGTGAGTGGAGCAGTGACTCCCCGGTCCCCCAGCACTGCTTCCTCGCCTTCTTTCAAATCAAAGATATTGAAATAAAATTTGCATTGGCTATTAAAATTTTATGTATTAGTATGATCCTTGTCACATGCCAGCACTCCCAGTACGGTCCCAGAATAATCCCAGTTACTTTCAAGCAGTCCCAGGATGGTGCCAGTTGCCTCCAGCTAGATCAAGCCAGTCAATCCCAGTATGATGCCATTTGCTCCCAGTGTGCTCCTAGTTGCTCCCAGTCACCCCCAGTCCAGGGATGATGTGCATGGTGTGTTCCCAGTCACTCTCAGAAACTCCCAGTGTTAATCCAGTCAGTCCCAGTATGATGCAGAGATGAGCCCAGTGTGGTCCCAGTTGCTGCCAGTATGAACCATGTGCCCCGCATGGTTCCACTTGCTTCCTTTCACCCTGACTTTTGTTCCAGTCTCTCCCAGTCTTTCCCAGTGTATCCCAGTTCCTTCCAGCATATTCCCAGTCCTTCCCAGTATGATCCCAGTTCATCCCAGTAGAAGCCCAGTTGCTTCCAATGATGCCCAGCATGCACCCAGTCACTCCCAATTCCTCCCACTTGCTGCTAGCATGATCCCAGTGGCTCACAGCTGTTCCTGATCATCCAGAGCATGATCCCACTTGCTCCCAGTATATCCCATTTGCCTCCCACAGCGTCACAATTGCAACCGGCAGGCTCCTATGCAGTCCTGGTATGATTCCACTATGATCCCACTATGATCCCAGTCTCCTCAGTGTGATCACAGTCTCCCCTGGCATGGGTCCAGCTGCTGCCAGTATGATCCCAGAATGATGTCAGTACAAACCCAGTACAATTCCAGTCACTGCCTGTATGATCCCAGTATGATCCCAGTTCAGCTCAGTCCCTCCCAGTGATGCCATTCCTGGGATCCCTCAGCCCTCTCTGTGTTCGCCCCTCCTGGATCTCCCAAGAGGAACCCCAAGGGCTGGCAGTGCCCAGGCAGGGTCCCCAGCAAGGCCCAGTTTGGATGTTCAGCCCCCATTTTTCCCAGTTTGCCTCTCCTTTGCCCCGGGCCGGGTTCCCCCTGCCCGCAGCAGCTGGGAGCAGCCAAGAGCCTTGCGCTGCCCATCCCGACCTGTCCCGGCTCCATCCCCGCTCCTGCGGCGGGCTGCGAGGGCTGTGGGAACGGGGCACCAAGGGCGTGGCTGCTGCTGGGGGAGGAGGAGGAGAGAGAGAAGAGGGGGGAAGAAGGAGGATAGCAAGAAGTGATGAAAGTAGGAGAAGGGCTTAGGGAGGAGGTGGAGAAGGGGTGGAAGAGGAGGAGTGGGAGGAAGAAGAAGAGGAGGGACAAAGGAGGATCAGGGAAAGCAGAAGGAACCACGAGGTCAAGCACTCCCTGAATTCGAAGCTCCCATGTATGGGATCATCACCCCCATCCCACAGGTGACCAGGGAAGGGGTGCTTGGCCCAGATATCCTGGGGGGTCCCTGGGTTGGGTTTTTTGGGAGGAGATGTTTGTAGAATGTAGAACTCCAAATCTGAGCAGAAAAGGCACCATGGGGGGACATTGGGGGGTGCCGGTGGCGGCTGCCGGCAGAAGGAGCCTGGAGGAGCAGAGCCCGGTGTCCCCCAGGAGCCCAAAGTTGGGAGCCCAGAGAGGGGGGAGCACCGCCATTGGCGGGAGCCTCAAGAGCCTGGAGAGGGGCAGGGGGGACTCCTTGGAGCCGCTGCAGCCCAAAGTAGAGAATAACGGGAGAAGGGACCCTAGGATCCCAAAACCTCCCAGCATCCCTAAATGGAGAGATGGAAAAGGGGGGAGCTTTTTGATTCTTGGGACTCCCAGCAGCTTGGGGAGGGCGGGGAACAAGGAGACAGGGGACCCCAATACAAGCATGACCCACAGAAGCTGGGACAGGGGCAATCCTCAAACACCACAGGGAAGAGACCAGAGACAGGCAACTCCTGGGAAGCATTTTCAGGGCTGAATCTTGGTGCTTGGGAGGTTTTCATGGAGCACAGTGGCTGGTGGCTTCTAGAGATGGACTTGGGCAGAAGGACATTCAATCTGAATGTTGTTGTTTTTTCTGAACCAGGTGTTCCCATTCCCACTCGTTGGTGGCATGAGGGAGAAGGCTGTGAGGAAGATGAAGACTCCTGTTTTAGGTTGCAAGATGTAGCTGGGGGTTTGTCATCAATTCCCATCTGTTAGAAGTGGGGCAGGTATCATCTGTTAATTGAGCAGTTATCTTTATCTCTTCTACAACCAATCCTCCCTCTGGGAAATATCTTCTCTTAATGGGCCATTGAGTGTCACTGTATGACTGATAAAAATTACATCATCCCATTGTGATATGCTCCGCCCAGAGGGAGGAGCCAAGCATTCCTGCCTGCATATAAGCTCATCCTTGCGACCCCATAGCCAGCCTTTCCCACAGGATTCTCTGAGGAGCAGCTTTCTTATCCACAGAATTCCCAGAGGAAGAGCAGGCCCAACACCACCACCACTGAACCTTCAGAGAAAAGCTCCACCCTTCTACAGGATCCCTGCTTCAACAGAGCCACACCTGTCACTGCAGGAGGAATACAGGCACTATTTAACAGAATTGCTACCAGGGCCCTGACCCACAGAGTGTCAGGTCGTATCCAGACTTGGTGAGTGGGTTTTTTTTGTACAGCTGCATTTGTATTTTTAAAATTTTCCTAGTCAATAACTGTTATTCCTAGTCCCATATTTTTGCCTGAGACAACCTTAACTTCAAGATTACAATAATTCAGAGGGGGAGGGTTTACATTTTCCACTTCAAGGGAGGCTCTTGCCTTCCTTAGCAAACACCTGTCTATTCAAACCGAGACAATGCCCCAGGACACCCAGGTGGGTGAGGAGGAAGTCAGTGCCCCTTTCCCCCTCTCTCCTCCTCCATCTCCCAGCCCAGCATGGCCCCCGGCTGCAGGACAACCCCACTGCCAATGCCGTCCTGCCGGGGAAGCACTGGGGGGATCTCCTTCTCCTTCCCTCTGGCACAGAGGCAAATCTCATCCTCTCTTTGTCCTTCCTCCCCCAGACAAGAAGCTGAGGATGGAGACCAGGAAGGACAAATCTCCAGAGCAGAACCTCATGGAAGAGGCCACTTTGAGCAGCTCCACCGCGCATGAATCCAATGGGGAGGAAAAGTCCCAGAGGTCCCACAGGACGAGCGGCACCAAACCCAGCCCGGGTTGCTCTGAGGAGAAAAGACCCACCCTGGGCCAGGAAGGTAGACAGAGCTTGAGCCAGGGCTCAGAGCTGGTGGTGCATGAGCAGCCTCATGATGGGGAGAAGCCCTACAAGTGCTTGGAGTGTGGGAAGAGCTTCAGCCAGAGCAGCACCCTGATCCGCCACCAGATGATCCACACTGGGCAATGGCCCTACGAGTGTAGGGAATGTGGGAAGGGCTTCAGATGCAGTTCTGAGCTCGTTACCCACAAACGCATCCACACTGGGGAACGGCCCTATGAGTGTTCCGAGTGTCAGAAGAGGTTTCGGATCAGCTCCCATCTCATCCTGCACCAGCGGATTCACACTGAGGAGAGGCCCTTCCGCTGCCCTGACTGTGGGAAGGGCTTCAAGCAAAACTCCCACCTCATCATCCATCAACGCATCCACGCTGGGGAGAGGCTCTACGAGTGTCCCCAGTGTGGGAAGAGGTTTCAGACCAGTTCCCATCTCCTTCTGCATGAGCGGATTCACACAGAGGAGAGGCCCTTCCACTGCCCTGACTGTGGGAAGGGCTTCAAGCAAAACTCCCACCTTGTCACCCACCGGCGCATTCACACCGGGGAGAGGCCCTACAAGTGTCCCCAATGTGGGAAGAGCTTCAGCCGGAGCTCTGCCTTGACCAAACACCAACGGAGGCACCAGTAAGGGAAGCCCTGCAAATACCCTAACTGCAGGAGGAGCTTTGTGCACAGCTCCAGCTTCATCTCCCACTGGAGAACCCCTGTTGGGAAGAAGGCTGGTGCTCCACGTTCCCTGTGATCCTTACTGGCAAAACTCCTGTCCCTTTTCCTGCCCCTGCCAACGACATGATGTGGGATCAAAGAACATGAGGGTCTGGCTAATGCCATGTCATTATTTTCACTGCTGCTTCAGGTCAATGCCAGAGGCAGGAAAGGGACTCTCTCCTCTTGAGAGAAGGCTGTCCTTTCCAGGCAGGAGTGAATATGTGGCTGGAAAGAGACAGTCAGTAGTGTTGTAGTTTTCCCTTTAAATAGTTTTTCTGATCCCTCCTGTTACCAGTGTTGTTGCTGCTCCTGTTTGTTCGTTATGTGGTTGCTGTTCCCAATAAATTGCTCTCATCCCATGTCGCAGACATTTTTTCATAGAAATCCTTTCTTTCACATTTGTCCATCTTCTGGGAAGCAAAGGCCCAGAAGATGAATGTAAACAATTGTTTTCAGCTGCTGTGGAATGCAATAGGATGCACCTGTGATTGGCTCATCTTCCATGTTTCCAATTGGGGGCCAATCACAGAAGCAAGCTCAGGGACAGATTCCCTGGAGACAGAACTTTGTTATTCATTCTTTCTATTCTATTCTTAGCTTAGCAGCTCTCTGCAACTTCTCTCTTTATTCTTTTTAGTATAGGTATAATGTATTATATATCATATATCAATAAATCCAGCCTTCTGATCAAGAAACAAGATTCTTGTCCTTCTCTCACCATAGAGACCTCCTCAGGTCGCTGTAATATTTGGTGACCCCTCGTGTCAGAGCCAAATTTAATTTGATAAGACCAGAGGAGCAAATTGCTGCACTGGGTAAAATCCTGTACGTGTAGCATGTGATGGTTGCTTTGAAGTGACCACAGAATTGGATTCAAGCCAGGAGCTGAAGAACTGAAGATCCTGATTTGGACAGAGTTCACAGCCAAGGCTGACCACAAAGAGAACCTTCTTCTGGAAAACCTTCAGGAAGATGTTCGGAAAGAGCAGCAGACCCGTGGAGCTGGCCAGAGCAAGCTAGACTCTTTCAAAAGGTACTGTTGGCTTTTCCCTTCCTGATGAACCAGCCCTTCGTAGTTTGTGGCTGTTCGTATGGCAGACTCATGCCTTGCAGGAAGAGGTTCAGTTCTCCCCTTCAGAGGAGAAACTTATTGCCCTCTGGCAAGAATGGTGTAGAGAAGATGGTTTTTTTCTGTCAGCAACAGATCTCTATGAGTTCTTTTGATGGGCAAAGCTTTTTGGGTTCTTTACTGATGTCCTATACGCTTTGGATGTTTTCATCTGGGAGTGCATGAATTCCATTTTCCAGTTCGTCTGGAGTCAGGGACGTGTTTTGCCTTCTGTCTACACAGCATTTATAAAGCTCTTCCCAGTTTTGAAATGGAGAGCAGCTGTTTTTCCATGGATTTCTAACTGCTATGGGCAGGTTCCATTTCCACCGTCCCCAGTGGGAGAAGACCCGGTGGGGGATGAGTTGGGGCTTCCCGGGCCCCCCTGCTTCACGGCGGGGGGGCTGAAACTTCGCCGAGCAAATAAGTTTTTGTTACTCTTTCTCCGGAGCCTGCGCAGACAAAACCTTCTCCTTCCCCCACTTCTCTCTCTCCGGGGGGATGGGAGTGGGTGGTCCCGCTCGAGCCAGCGCCGTTGGTGCCACCCCTGCTAGCGCTGCATCCGCCTTCAAGACCCGCCTCACCGGCGCAGCCGCCACTCCAGGCGATCCCGTCTCCGCCTCTCCAGGTGATCCCGCCCATGGCTTCACAGGCCTCCCCGCCCCTGCCAGCACTTGTGTCTGAGAATGCAGAAGCGGCACTTCCTGTGGCTGCTGAGTTGTTAAGCAACGACGACGCGTCTCCAGCTTCCGGCTCAGCAGAGGAGAAGATCTCTCCGGCCCCTACAGCCCCTCTGCCGCTTCCATCAGCCTCCTCACCACCTCAAGCCAAGACGGTCCCTGTTCAGGATGGTGTTGAAGACGGCACCGAACCTGCGGGACCCTCAGAACAGCTCGCAGCTGCTCCTACATCCAGCGTGATTCCCTCCCCGTTTCTGCCCCCCCCCCCCCGCTGCTTCCACTGGCCGCCCCAGCAGTTCTGCCACTATCAGAGACACTGTCCTCCGTGTCGGCGTCAGAGACTGCCCTGGAACCGGCGGCTTGTTCGAGCTCGGATCATCCCGATCTGATGGCCTCTGTAGCAGCGGCCCTGGCGGCTGGTCTCTCCTTCTGTAGAGCGGGGAGTGCTCGCCAGCTGACTGTGGGGCCAGTCTGGCTGCCTGCGTTCAAGATCAGCATTCTCGGCGGGTTGGGGCGTGGATTTTCGGGGATTGTCCCATAGAGGCTGCCATCTCTTGCGCCCTAGCGGTGGGGGGCAGGTGCATCCCGAGAGCTCTGCCTTTGGTCCCCAGCCCGGAGCAGGTGGGGATGAAGCCATGGGGCAGATGAGAGACAAACCCGATGCATTTGCATTGCAGGGGAAGAGGGCACAGATGGAGGAGACCATAGCATGTTTGCTGTGGGAAACAAACATCTCCAGACCCTAGATGGGATTTCTGGGGAAGGCTTCTATTTCCCTGCTGCTGGCATGTCTCAGTGGTTTTGGGGAAAGGAAGCGTGTCACCACCCGTGCTGCCATTGTACTGGCAGCACGGTGCAGGCCTGTGGGAATGCAGAGCCTGCCTCATGGGTTTGGCCTGGGCCGTTGGGCTCAGGAAGTTCCTGGGCCAGGGCCATCACTTGGCCTCCTGATATTTCGGGGGGTTGTGGTTTCTCCTACCAGTCCTGGCCCCCCTGTTGTGGGCCAGTTTTGGGGTTCCTGGTCCATCATGGGCCAGGGTCCCCAGGGCCTTTTCCTTCTCTGGCACTGCTCTGCTTGGCTCCTGTTCTTTCCCTTTTCGATCAAAAAAAAAAAAATTAAAATTAAATAAAAAATATTGAAAATAGCGGGCAGCAGCTCTGAAGCACTGAAGCATTGAAGGGCCAGAAAAGGACATTCCAAAAATTGTTTAAATTGTTTGAAATTGTTTGAAGTTGTTGTATGACTGTCAATGGTTTTTGATAACTATTGATGGGACTTCTGCAGCAAGTCTGTTTCAGGACCAAAAGGATTCTCAGACATGTCCAAAAGAAACAACTTCAGCTCATGGACTGTTCCTGAAACCCAGCTGCTTGGACTTGAATTTTCTTTGCATTGTTTTTTGCATTTTCTTAGATTGTAGGATTGTTTTAGTGATTTGTTAGTATTGTATATTTAACAGGTGAAGAAATTTCCTGTTCATTTCACATCAGCATTTTTCTTTTTAATTTATACAATTTAGAAAGGTGAGATGTCGCAGACATTTTTTCATAGAAATCCTTTCTTTGGGATTTGTTCATCTTCTGGGAAGCTGAGGCCCCAGAAGAAGAATGTAAGCAATTGTTATTGGCTGGTGTGGAATGCAACAAGTGCAGCGTTGATTGGGCTTCTGTGAGTGTTTGGATTTGCTGACCACTTACAGGAGAGTTTGTCCTTGCTTTCTGCTGGACACAGAACTTTGTTATTCATTCTTTTCTATGCTATTCTTAGGTTACCAGCCTCTGCAACTTCTCTCCTTATTTCTTTTTAGTATAGTAATAATGTATTATATATCATATATCAATAAATCCAGCCTTCTGATCATAAACTAAGATTCTCGTCCTTCTCTCACACCAGAAGACCTCATCAGGTCGCTGTAATACTGTGGGGCTACAAGGGACCAAGGGGGGATTCTTATAGTGCAGAACCAAGGTGACCATTGTGACACTGAGGGGCATCATGGAACCAAAAGTCCAGTTTGACACAGGAGGGCCTCATGGAACCATGGAGGCCATTTCTACACTTTGAGGCCTTGTGAATCCAAAGGGCCATTGTGGCACTGGGTGGCACCATGGAATCAAGGGACCGTTGTGACACTACAGGGCCCCGTGAAACTTAGGATTCTTGGAACAATGTGGGACTCATGGAATCAAAAGTCCATTGTGACATTGCAGGGCCTCATGGAACTAAGGGGGGACAATTGTGACACCGTGGAGCCCAATAGAAGCAAGGGGCCAGGGTGACACAGCTGGACCTCATGCAGCAGAGGGGCCACTGGGATCCTGAGGAGCCCAAAAGGACCAAGGGGCAATTTTGACACTCTGTAGCTCTGGAGACCCTGAGAGGCATTCCCTGCATTAGGGAGAAACAAGAAGCTTCCCTCAAAAGCTCTTTGACCCCATTGGCTCCTGCCCCTTGTTCTGTGTCCCTCAGCCACTCCCTCCCTATTCCCCCATTGGCCCCATCTTTGTACTGCCCCCATGGCACTGATCAGCCCCTTCCTCTGGAGATACAGAAACCTGGACTCCCTGCAGGAGTCCTGCCTTGTGACCCTGAACATCTCACCGCACGGCTGAATTAAACATCTGTGGGTACCATTCAAAGGCCGTTTTTGCTTCCCTACTCTGGGCTTTATTAGCAGCTATTCCACCTGCAACAACGGTCATTATGGCAGTGTGGATCCAGGGAGAACATGGTGACGCTTTGGGACCTCATGGATCCAAGGGGCCATTGTGACACTGAAGAACTTCATGGAAGCCAGGGTCCATTGTGACACAGCAGGGCCTCATTGGAACAAAGGAACCATTTCTGACAGTATGGAAACTCATGGAACCAAGGGGCTGTGGTGACACAGCAGGGCCACATGGAATCCAGGAGACCAGTGACATTTAGGGATCTCATGGAACCAGAGTCCATTGTGACACTGCAGAAACAAGGAGACCATTGTTGATGCTGTGGAAGCTCATGGAACCAAGCAGCCATTGTGACACTCCAGGGCCTCGTTGAACCAGGCAGACCATTGTGACACGACAGAACCTCATGGCACTGAGGGTTTATTGTGACACAGCAGGGCCCATGGAGCCAATTGTCCATTGTGACAATGTGGATCTGAGGAGACCATGGTGACACCATGGAAGCTCATGGAGCCAATTGTCCATTGTCACAAAACAAGGCCTCATGGAACCTAGGAGACCATTTTGACATCATGGAACCTCGTGGAACCAAAGAGACCATTGTGACATCATGGAACCTCACGGAACCAAGGGTCCATTGTTACAGTCCAGAACCAAGGAGACCATGGTGACAGTAGAGAACCTCAAAGGACCAAGATTCCACTGTTTTACAGTGGGGATTCATGGAACCAAGGAACCACTGTGACACAGCAAGGCCACATGGAACCAATGGTCCGTGAAGATACTGTGAATCCAAGGAGATAATGGTGATGCTGTGGAACCTCGTGGAACGAAGGGGCCTTTGTGACACTGGGAAACCCCTTTAAATCAAGGCAAGCATGTTACACTATGGAACCTCATGGAAGCAAGGGGCCGTTGTGACACTGCGGGGCCTCATTGGAACAAAGAACATTGTTGATTGGACAGAAGTTCATGGAAACTATGGGACATTGTGACACTGCAGAGCCTCATGAAACCAAGGAAACCACTGGAACACTGAGGAACCTTATGAAACCAAGCTGCCATTTTCACACTACAGAATCAAGGAGACCATTGTGACATAATGGAACCTTGTGGAACCAAGGGCCCATTGTTAAAGTCCAGAACCAAGGAGACCATTGTGACAGTACAGAACCTCGTGGAACTGAGGGGCCATTGTCATACAGCAAGGCCTTGTGGATCCAAGGGGCTGTTGTGACACTGTGGGGCCCCATGAAACCAAATATTCATGGTGACACAGTGGGGCTGCTTGTGACCAATTGTCCATTGTGACACTGCAGATCCAAGAGACCAGGGTGACACTCTGGCAGTTGTTGGAACCCAGGAGCTGTTGTGACACACCAAGGCCTCGTGGAACCAAGAAGAGCATTACGGAAGCACAGAACCAAGGAAGCCATTTTGACAGTACAGAACCCAATGGAACCAAGGGTCCATTGTTATACAGCAGGGCCTCATGGAACCAAGGGGCCATTGTGAAACTGTTGGGCATAATGCAGTCAAAGACACCACTGATACTGAAATCCACTGGATAGAAACTTCTGGACAGAGTTTTGAGTATTTGAAAGCAGATATTCTTTATTACAGCATGGTGGTCACTTGGGCCATCCTTCCTCCATTGGAGTGCACTGAGCATTAAATGAACAGAGTTTATATCACACACACTGATTATGTATCCATTAGCTATCCCCACTTCCTGAGTTTATTTGACATAGTTGCACCCCTTATCATAAATCATTTCATGGTTCTTTGGGTTTTGTCTTCAACATCCAGTGTCCTTTTTAGGCGGCTGTCCTTTGACTCCCCCTTTTGAGTAAAGGCAATATTATTGTTCGGCATAACTTCTGCTTTGTCAGCCTTGCAGAGCTGAGCTGGCATCCTGCTTGCATTTTGTGTGACTTCTGTTTGCCAGAGGTACATCCTCAATCAGTTTCTCCAAGGCTGTGCTGTTCTGTTCTACTGTCCTTGATAAGAGTAAATGTTGTTCTGTTCTCCTGTCCTTGTCTCAGTGCCCGCCCCCCAGGAGGCGTCTGCAACCCCCCCACAACCTATGGGCCTGGGGTGGGCAATTGTTCCTGGGGAACAGGGATGGGACAGCTGGGCTGGACTGCCCCAATGGATGTTCCACTCCATGTCACACCATGATCAGCAATCATCTGAGAGAAGTGGGGGGGGGGGGGGGGGGGGGGGGGCAAGGAGGGTGGGGAATAAATTTCTTTTTTAAGACATTTTTCTTTCAAAACAGCACTTACACATACAGAATCCTCTCCGGCCACAAGGTGGTCAAACATTTTCTGTTGTTAGAAGTTTTCCTGTGGATTTGCTTTTCTTCTTTTTGTGGTCTTTTCTTTTTGTGGTTGGTTTGTTTGTGGGGTTTTTGTGTTGTTGTGGGTGGGTCTTGCTTTGTTTGTTTTTTGTTTGTTTGTTTTTGCTTTATTTTGTTTGGGTTTGGATTTTTCCCTATTGAACTGCTTTTCTTCTGATACATAAGTTTTTTCTGCCCTTTCTTGTGGCTTGCTTGGCACCTGATGGCAAGATAAATTTACCCAACTCAGTCATTTTGCCCAATTAAGTTTTGCAGTCGCCATTAACTAGATGAGTTCAGTCACAGACTCCCTGCAATTTGGCAGCATCTACAAAGAAATTGAAAGTACATTTCATGGCATTGCAGAGACAATAGAAATATTCCACAGTGGTGGCCGAGGGCTGGTCACTGAGGGATGTCACCAGGGCGTGGCTGCCAAGAGGACTCTGTACCATGGATGACATCTGACCCTCATTGTTCAGCCAAATTCCCACCCAGCCCATGTTCCACTCCTTCAGCCCAGCTCTCTCCAGTCTGGCTCTGAGGAGACCACAGCAGACTCTGTCCCAGGCCTGACTGAAGTCTGGGCACACAACATCCCCTTCTTTTCCCTCCCATGTGGGTTCTGCGGTCCTTGCCCTGTTCTGCCAGTGCCTGGAATGGCTGCAGGAGGATTTGCCACATCCCCTTCCCTGCTGAGCCTGACCAGGCTGTGACTCTCCCAGTGCCCCTCCCTGCCCTGTGTGCAGACTGGTTCCATGTCTGCCCTTCCCAAGTGCCCAGGACCCTCTGGGATGGCTCTGGCCTCTCCAAGGGGTTTGAGAGAGGGCCCACAGTGACAATGCCCAGCCTTCCCAACAGCCCTGACACCAAAGGCCTTTTCCACATCCCTCAGTTCCAGGTCAGTCCCCAGAACAAAGCATAGCCCTGTCCAGGTCCTTGGGGTGGTTCAGAAGGGAAGCAGTTCTGATTTCTCCCCACAAACCCTCACCCTATCCAATGTCTCTCTGTGCAGTCCATGGCTTCCCTGAGCATTTTTTCCCTGGAGCCTCCCTGCCTGGGATATTTCTCTCCATGCAATGCTAACCACAATCCAGCAAAGAATTCAGGTGTTTTCTCAGAGGGCATTACTCTCAAAGTGAAGTGGCCTCAAGGCACTATTTGTGCCACTGGAATTGTGCCAGCCCCGGGTGCTGCTGATGGTGTTTCTGCTCACTGGGGTTCATCTCCCCACACACACACACAATGCACTGCTGAGATCTCCTCAGTACAGAGCAAACATGGCCTGCTGGCCTGGTCACTTGGTGTCCCTCTGTGCAGTGACAAACAACTTCATGCAGGTGGGGAGACGCCAGTGCTGCCAATGGTGGTTGCAGGGGCTGGTGTAGGACAATTGCCCTGGGGCACCTTCCCAGGCTGTCCCAGAACAAAGACACAGCCCAGGCCCTGCTCTGCTGCTGCCTCAGGTCCATGCCAGGAGCTCTGGCTGTGCCAGGACACTGCTGTGAGCCCCCCCTGCTAACTCCCCCCTGCCCCAGGCACTGGGCTTTGCTGTGCCAGGGCATTCCTGGAGCACATTGCTGACAGCAGCTCTGGAGGGGAGCAAAGCCTCCCTGCCCTCAGGAGATGCCCTTTGCTGCTGGAGCTGCTGTGCTGGAGCCCAGCTGTGTCCCAGCAGTGCCCAGGGCCTGGCCCTGCCTGTGGCCACAGAAGGGACACGCAGCCGGACAGTGACCAAGCTGCCAGAGCACTCCGGCCTTAGAGCCACAGCAGGGCTGGCAAGGACAGGCTGGAGTTGGGCAGAGCAGATGTGGGAAGAGCCAGGGCCATTGTCCCTGGCTGTGCTGCTGTTGTGGGAGTCTCTTCCCTACCCCCCTGCTCACAGGCACTGCCCCTGCAGGGACAGAGAAGGGCTGAGGAAGAATCCTGGATAAACAGGTTGGGGCAGGCACTTGTTTTTATTTAAATGCACAGGGAATGGACTGCTTGTAAGTCTTTGTGCATCAAATAATATAGATATTAATGCAGAAATGCAAAGAATATTACTACAATATTCTGCAAAAAAACACAACAGTAGTCAAAGAAGTTACTGAATAAAAAATGGACAAATAGGGAAAAGTCTGAGATTGTAAAGAGTTACATTCTAAAGGCTCTGCAACAGAAAAGAGACAGTTTAATGCTTCTGAAACCATCCAGTCATCATTTTCCTCAGGGCATCCTTGAGCTCCTGGTTCCTCAGGCTGTAGATGAGGGGGTTCAGGGCTGGAGGCACCAACGAGTACAGAATTGACACTCCCAGATCCAGGGAGGGGGAAGACATGGAGGGATGGGGCTTCAAGTAGGCAAAGGCTGCAGTGCTGAGGAACAGGGAGACCACGGCCAGGTGAGGGAGGCAGGTGGAAAAGGCTTTGTGCCGTCCCTGCTCAGAGGGGATCCTCAGCACAGCCCTGAAGATCTGCACATAGGAGAAAACAATGAACACAAAACAGGCAAATGATAAAAAGGCACTAACAGCAAGAAGCCCAAGTTCCCTAAGGTAGGATTTGGAGCAGGAGAGTTTGAGAATCTGGGGAGCATCACAGAAGAACTGGCCCAGGGCATTGAGGGCAGGACTTACAAATGGGCTCCAAAGGATTCCTTAGTCCTGTCCAGTGAGAGGCAACTGAGAAGGCTGGATTATCACCAATTAAATGGAGTTGTGAAACACCAGAAAGCTTTTC
Organism: Zonotrichia albicollis; assembly: GCF_047830755.1. NCBI lineage: Eukaryota > Metazoa > Chordata > Aves > Passeriformes > Passerellidae > Zonotrichia > Zonotrichia albicollis. The sequence goes on from NW_027428348.1 coordinate 21,554, forward strand.
AGTCCTGCTGTTTGCAATTTTCCCATCTGAAGAACTGAGCTGAGGAAATTCCTTGTCTTTTTTCATCCAGCTGCACCTGCCACAGTTAGGAGTGGTTGTGGGTGTTTGAAATCCCTGACATTTCTAAAGCACTGCAGGTGAAATTGTGTGGGTCTGAGAGGCACAGGGATGGTCTCTCAGTGCAGGGACAAGAGAGCAGCTCTGCCCATCAGGGCTGTTCTCAGCTGCCCCTTGCTGGCAGCTTGGAGCTGCAGGAGAGGCACCCAGAGGAGTTCCCCTAATAGAAACAGGGCAGTGCTGAGGGCAGAGGGCTCTGGGGTCAGAGAGCAGATGGACAGAGCCCTCGCCTTCTCCCAGGGTGCCTCATGAGGATGTCAGCTCTCTCCTGCCAGGCTGGTGCACATAGGGATCATTGCAGCTGCCCAGGTGCAGCTGCCAGCAGCATTTCCCTGGCCCTGCCACTGAGCTGTCTCCTCCATGGGGATCTCAGGCAGCCCAGAGACAGCATGGGAGAGCTGTGCCCTTCTGGAGGGCACCCTGCAGCCCTGCAGGACACCCAGGGAATCAGCTGAACGGCCCTGAGGTCACCTGGGCACTCTGCTCCCACAGACACATCTCCACAGCAGGATCCAAAGGGTCCCTGCCTGGATGGGCACCTGCCAGCCCCAAACCCTTGCTCTGCCTCAGAAACCCAATGGTGGCAACAAGGACAGCACAGGCACCTGGGCATGGCAGTGAAATGTCACAATGCTCCTGCCAGGGCAGGAGGGACACAGAGATTGATGGAAATCAGGGGCTTGTCCTTCCTTCTCTGGGCTCTGGCTGCTGCAGGGGCTCTGCACAGCCGAGCCCCCGTGGGATGAGGGCATGGGCTCTGCTTAGAATGGGAAAGGAGCCCAGGGAGGAGCTGCTGGGGGAAGGTGCCTGAGCCACAGGGACAGCAGGGAGGTGCCACATCCCCCTGGCCAGCATTTGTGGCAGCAGCTCCCTGTCCCTCCCTGCCTGTGTCTCTGCTGAGTGGCGCTGTTCCTGCCAGCAGAATCTCCCTGTGCCCATCTCCGCTCCCTGCCAGGGCTCACAGAGCCCATCCCCACCCCACGGCCCCGGGGCAGCTCTGCCTGTGCAGGGACCTGTCCTGTGCCTCTGAGGGGGCAGCAGGGAATCCCTGCTCTGGAGCTTGTTCTGCTCCACACCAGGACATCCAGGAGCGCCACCCTGACAGGTCCTGCCAGTGCTGGCATTGTCAGAGACACTTCCAGGAACTCACCTGCATTGCTCTGCAGCCAAAGACTCACCATGTCCAGGGGCTGTGCGATTTATCCCCTGATGGGGTCTCTCCTGTCCTCCCACCCCACCCCTTTAACCTCTTTGTCACTTGTGCTGCCTGCCCTTGCTGCCTGCAGGTACTGCCCTGTCTGCCCTACAGCCACCTCCTCTGCAGAGGAGGAATTGGGTGAGGGCTTGCAAAATATCATGGAAACTGTGGGATGTGCCAGCCTTAGGAGATCTGTCCAGGAATGCAAGTTTAACTTTCCTAGAGGCAGAGAATTATTCATTCAAATCCTGTGAAGATTTGTCCCCTAGCGAGAGCTCAATCACCCTCCCAGCCCAGGCTGCTTCTGCTCTTTCTGTGCCTCTGTGCTGTGCCTGGGGTGGCTGCAGGCAGAGCCCCAGCTGTGCTGGGCTGTGCACAGGAGCTGCTCCTGGCCAGAGCTGTCTCTCTGCAGCACTGTCCTTGCCAGGAGCTGCCTCTGTGCCAGGAGCCCGGCCCAGCCCAGCAGCACAGACAGAGAACAAGGACTTCTCTTGTGGGTTGGGTGCTGAGTCCCTGAACATCAGTCCCTGACAGGGAATTGAAGAAATCACTTAAGAATTCAAAGTCAATATCCCTCTCCAAAGTTTCTTGAAGTTTTAATGAGTCCCACAGATGGACACAACTGGGAAAGTGTCCCCAGGTTCCAGGGAGAGCAGAACACTGGAGGCAGTGATGACAGCTGGGGACAAACAAGGCCAAGGTGTCTCTGGTGCTGAGCAAAGCTGGATGAGTTTGAGGAATGCAAAGGGCCAAGGCCTGAGCCTCAGCCCCTGGCCAGGCAGATCCTGTCCCTCCCTCCTTGCTCAGGGCTCTTCCCGGGATGGGCACTGGCATGTGGGGATGTGCAATGCCAGGGGCAGGAGCATGGGGCGGCCCCTGCCAGGCTGCTGAGCAGGGACAAGGAGGCAATGAGGCCCCAGGCCTGCAAGGGTCACTTGTCTCCTGCTCCTGGCTCCTGGTTCCACCAGGCCTTGCTGTGTGACAATGGCCCCTTGGTTCCAAGAGGTTTCTCAGGGTCACAATGGTCTCCTTGGATCCGCACTATCACAATGGACCATTAGTTCAATGTGGCCCCAATGTGCCAAAATGGATTCTGATTCCATGGGGTTCTGCTGTGTCATCATGGACCCTTTGTTCCATGAGTTTGCACAGTGTCACAGCTGACTCCTTGGTTCTGTGAAGCCCCACTGTCACCAAATCTCTGAAATATCAGAATAAGGCTCCCTAACACTAATTTGCTATTTCAGAGGGAATCATTTATTCAGGCCTAAGGTCGAACATGGGATAACTTCTAACCTTATGTGGACATGGAATTCTACCAGGGTGTTCCTTATATACAGTCCCTAAATGTGAATTACAATTTACCCACTTCCATAAAACCCACCCCAAGTTCCCAGATTCACTCCTTGTTTTCTCTATCCCTGCACCCTTGAGCCAGATGTCTTCTCCTTCTCCTCCAACCATCTTTGCCGAGAAAGCAGCCCCTGCATGCCTTGTTCCTGTGCTGAAACTTCACAGGCAGGGGAAAAATGGAATGAACCCTTTTGGTATCAGCCCCAGGAGTTGTGTGGGCAGGCAGAGGCAGGCAGGAGGCAGAGCTGTCAGCAAAGGAAGGGCCCAGCCAGGTGGGGCAGCCGGGGGATGCCGACAGCCTGCAGGGACAGAGGCGCAGGGCAGGGACACCATGAGACAGCCTGGGCTGCACAGGGCACAGGGATGGGCAGCAGCTGCAAGACAGCCCTGCCAGAGCCAACTTGGGCAGCACTTTGGCCATGGCTGCTGGCCCTGAGCCTGAGGCAGGAGCAGGAGACAAGTGACCCTTGCAGGCTTGGGGCCTCATTGCCTCCTTGTCCCTGCTCAGCAGCCTGGCAGGGGCCGCCCCATGCTCCTGCCCCTGGCATTGCACATCCCCACATGCCAGTGCCCATCCCGGGAAGAGCCCTGAGCAAGGAGGGAGGGACAGGATCTGCCTGGCCAGGGGCTGGGGCTCAGGCCTTGGCCTTTTGCATTCCTCAAACTCATCCAGCTTTGCTCAGCACCAGAGACACCTTGGCCTTGTTTGTCCCCAGCTGTCATCACTGCCTCCAGTGTTCTGCTCTCCCTGGAACCTGGGGACACTTTCCCAGTTGTGTCCATCTGTGGGACCCATTAAAACTTCAAGAAAGTTTAGAGTTTCAATTTAATTTTGAGTTCTTGAGAAGTTTTTTGAAGTCACTCTCAGGGACTGAGTCTGACGTAAACAACATCAATGCCCTATGAGAATCATTAAAGTTTTCCTAGTCCAGTTATGGAGAAAGATTTCAAAGAACTTGTAAGAAATGCACATTCCTATTTTAAATAAAGTATTTTATTTTATTTCTCTATACATCAGAGGTGATTACAGCATTCTGTGATCGATATTGACCCAGAGTCTCTCCTCAGCAGCTCTGGCTGCTCGTAGAAGCTGTGCCTTGAGCTCTGACCCAGTGTGGACAACCTTGCTCCACATTGCCCAGCCCCATCCTGTCTGTCCTCACTCCCCTGGGGCCTGCTGTGCTTGCAGAGCTGGCTGCACCCAGCCTTAGAAGGATTTGCCCTTTTTGTACTTTTTGCAGCATACTGAAACTGCTGAGTTTCCCCACTGCAAACAGACACACTGCTCAGGTGTGTGCCAGCCCCAGGTGCCACCAAAGCCACTGCAGAGCTTCTCTGGGCCAGCTGTGAGGGTGGATCATCAGCCCAAGCTGCACTGGGCCACTGCAAGGGGCTGTGGCCATGGGCACTGCACTGACCCCACTGCTGGATTTGGCTGCCACAGCCACCGAGAGAAATTAAACTGTCCTTGGAAACACTGGGGAGGACTGGGACATACTGGGGAACACTGGGAACGATGTGGGAGACACTGGGGCATACTGGGAGTAACACTGGGGAGGACTGGGACAACCTGGGGACACAAGGGCATCCTATGGATTAAAATGGGTGGAACTGGGATCGACTGGGAATGAACTCGGGTGTATTGGGACAGACTGGGCTGTACTGGGAGGGACTGGAGAGGCACTGGGGTTGTACTGGGTTCTACTTGGGATGAAATGGGCTTTACTGAGGTTATACTGGGCTGTACTGGTAATGAACTGGACTGTAGTGGGAGGGACTGGATGAGTGTGAATGGGCTGTTCCCGCCTCCATCACATTCCATTTGCCGAGGCTCCCGCTCATCATCAGTTGTAGCCAATCAGCGCCAGGGATCCGGGTCTGAGGGGGGTTCCGCGATGGGCGCCATATTTTCTTCTTGTGTACATCTCCCATCATGCCCCGCGGCCGGAAATAGCCCTATTGGAGCCGGGACTACAAAGCCCGTCATGCCCAGCGCTCCACAGAATCCCTGGGATCCGCCCCCATCTGTCCCATAACTGTCCTCCAGTCCCTCCAGGATCCGTCCGTGCTCTCTCAGCGCCCATTCGGGATGACCAAAGTGGACCCCCTGGGTGCTCCCAACCCCACAGATGCCCGGTACAGCCACTTCTGGGAATTCATTTCCTCCCATCCCCCGCGGCCCCAGTGCCCCTCAGCACACAGTCCCGTGCCTAATACTCCTGCCGTGCCCCGCGCCCTAAAGAGCCACGTTAGAGCTCCCCGAGCTTCTCCTAAGGGCTACCGAACCGTTTAAGTTCCCCCCAGAGGACCTCAAGTCGCGGCTTGGACGCAAAAGTGTCCCCTAAGAGCCTTCCCGGACCCCCATACGTCGTGTTGGAGCCACTTCCGGGACTACAGCTCCCATCATGCTCGGCGGCGCGAGTCCAGTGCTATTTCAGCCGGGACTTCATCTCCCGTCATGCCCCGCGCTCCAGAGAGCCTTTGCAGCTGCGCCTCAAACTCCCATGATGCTCCGCGGCGCCGTAAACCTTAGGATACCCGGGCCTACAACTCCCATCACCCCCGCGCCCCAGAGACCCCCGTCAGAGCCCCCCAAGGGCCCGCCCGGACTCCGAAGGGTCCCAAATTCCAAAAGCCAAAGGCTCCCCAGGGACTGCTGAGAGCAGATCCTTGAGGCCAGGATTGCAGGGAGCCCAAGGCTCTGAGCAGGGAGCTGCAATGCTGAGCAAGGCCTGGCGTGGCTGCAGGAAGCAGAAAGGCCGAGCCCTGAGCCCAGCCTCGACCAGCAGGGCCTGTCTCTCACGGCTGCCTCGGGGCTCTTGGTGGGCCAGGGGGATGTGAGAGGCAGCAAGGACAAATGACATCAACCTGCAGCCCCTGCCAGCCTCGCCAGGGAGGTCGAGGGAGCAGCAAAGTGCAGCCCCTGCCAGGAAAGTTCGTCCTGTGGGGCCTCCAGAGGCGCTGCCCGAGCCCAGGGCACAAAGGCTTGGGTGTCTGTGGCCCTGCCAGCCCTGCCCAGTCCTTGGCCATCTGTCCTGCAGGCTGTGCCCCCTGGATGTGCTGCTCCTCTGCCCTGGCCGGCGGCACTCGCCCTTGTCACTGTGCCCCAGCATTTCTCACCCAGCGTTTCTGTGCCCTCCCTGGGCTCCCTGCACCCAGCAGTGCCGGCTCCTGGCACACAGAGCCTGGCCATGGCCCAGCCTCACATTGCCACACCTCCAGCACCAACATTCTGCCCTGCGAGGGACTTTGCTTTCTCCTCAGCTCCAGGCTGAACCTTCCAAGCTGCACTTTGGGGAGGTTTCCTGCAATTCCCACTGCCAAGGAAAGCTCTATCTCCTGCTGCTCACAAGCAGAGAAGGGCTGGTGGGAGATGCGGTGGTCAGAGGCTTTTTGGGGCACAGTGACCATGAAATTACTGAGGTTTTTAAACATTCTGTGAAAGGAGAGGCATTAACAAATCTTCAGCACTGGATTTTCAGAGAGCAGACTTCGGCCAGTTCAGAATTTATTTGGGGAGTACCACATCAGGAACTGATTTTTTAAAGGGAAACAGCCCTTAAAAACAAAGGGTTTCAGAAAGAGGTGACACACTTCATGAAAGAAATCTTTATGGAGCAGGAACAGCCTGTCCGTCTGTGCCCAAAAGTGAGCTAGCAGGGAAAATGACTGGTCTGGCAGGGCATGGAGGTTTTTCAAGGAACTGAAGGGAAAAACTAGGGTGCATGACATTTGGAGAGAGGGGCAGGAAACTCAGGAAATGTTTAAGGATGTTGTTAGGTTATTCAGAAATATAGAGAGGCGAAAGCTCAATTAGAACTTAACCTAGACCCTTCTTTGAAGGATAATAAAAATGATTTTACCAATACATTAATGGCAAAAGGTGGGCTAAGGAGAACCTCCATTCCTTATTGGGGAGATATGGTTCCTAAAGATGCAAAAAAGGCTGAGGTACTTCACCCCTTCTTTGCCTCAGTTTTCAAGAATAAGACAAGTTGTCCTCAGGACAAGTGTTCTCCTGAGCTGGTGGATGGGACAGGGAGCAGAACAGCCCCCTGGAGTCCAGGAGGAAGCAGCTGGGGACCTGCTGAGCCACTCAGATGCTCACAGGTGTCTCTGGGAGTAGAGGGTGTGAGTGTGGATCTGCTTGAGGGTAGGAGGGCTCTGCAGAGGGCCCTGGACAGGCTGGATCCAGGGCCCAAATCCAACAAGGTGAGGTTGAAACAGACAATGTGGTGGGTCCCGCACTTTGGCCACAACAACCCCTGCAGTGCTACAGGCTGGGGACAGAGTGGCTGGACATCAGCCAGGCAGAAACTGACCTGCAGGGACTGATGGACAGCAGGCTGGACATGAGCCAGCAGTGTGCCCAGGTGGCCAAGAAGGCCAATGGCTCCTGGCCTGGATCAGGAATGGTGTGGCCAGCAGGAGCAGGGCAGGGATTGTTCCCCTGTGCTCAGCACTGGTTGAACAGCACCTCGAGTGCTGTGACCAGTTCAGGCCCCCCAATTTAGGAAGGCCATGGAGGGGCTGGAGCGTGTCCAGAGAAGGGCAACAAGGGTGGTGAGGGATTTGGAACACAAGTGTGGTTGAAAGGACATATGGGAGTTGTGGTTGCATATTTTGGAGGCTCAGGGCAGACAATATGGTATTAGGGTGCAGGTTAGAATTGGTGAACTCAAAGGTTTGTCCCAATAAACCTGAGTGGTTTCCCTGGTGTCCCCCAGCCCTTCCTGGTCCCAGGGGCTGATGGCATTTGTGCTCCCTCAGGTTCACGTCCCCACACCAACAGCATGGGGGTGCTCCCCCTGCTGTGTGCAATGCAAACAGGGGCTGCTGAGCCAGTGCTGCCATGTCTGTGCCTGCAAGGATGGGGCACCTGTGTGAGCTGGGGGAGAGGCCAGGGCTGCAGAGGGGGGATGTTGTTGGCAGCTCCATGAGGACGCTCTGGGATGCTGCCCTGGGCTGTGCAGTGCACTGGGGATGGATCAGCCCCTGCTCTGCTGCTCCTTCCCGTCTGCCCCAGGGCCCTTGCAGAGCCCCAGCCATGCTGTTTGCCCCTAGCCTGCCCACGGCCAGCCTGGGGCTGCTCACGGGGGTTTTCTGTGCTGAGCATTGGCCTGGGTGTGTTCTTGAGAGAGCCTGGGCAAGGAGCCTGGAGCCCCCAGGCCCTGGGCTGAGGCGTCAGCGCTGCCCCAGCAGTGCCCATGGCCTGTCCCTGCTGCAGCCCCGGCACTGCCACCCCCAGGGTTGTGCCCGGCCCCGAGAGCACTCAGGCCCTGCAGCAACACCAGGGCCACCAGGGCAGCGGGGCAGGGCCATGGCAGCAGCGCTGGGAACACCAAGTGCTGCTGCTGCTGGGCACAGCTGCTGGGCCAGCACTGATCTGCCCCCAGCTCTGCACACAGACATTGCTGCTGCAGCTCCAGAGAAGGCAACAGAAGGGGGATCATTGGAGAAAACTTTGCTGCAAAAACCTTTATTTTGTTTAATGCTATTGAGAACACAGCCCACCATTGACACAGTCTGGGGTCACAGTAGAAATAGAAAAAAAATGAAAATGGGCACAAACAATGACATTTCTTTGTGGACAATATTAAAACCTAAAACAAAGAAAAAGAGGCCACAACCAAACCAACAAGAAGTATCAAAGAGGACTTTTATTACATGTGACTAGCAGAAATTGCCAAGCATTTTAATGCTTCTGAAACCATCCAGTCATCAGTGTCCACACTGCAGCCGTGAGCTCCTGGTTCCTCAGGCTGTAGATGAGGGGGTTCAGGGCTGGAGGCACCACTGAGTACAGAATTGACAGGACCAGATCTAGGGATGGGGAAGAGATGGAGGGGGGCTTCAGGTAGGAAAATGCAGCAGTGCTGATGAACAGAGAGACCACGGCCAGGTGAGGGAGGCAGGTGGAAAAGGCTTTGTGCCGTCCCTGCTCAGAGGGGATCCTCAGCACAGCCCTGAAGATCTGCACATAAGAGAAAACAATGAACACAAAAAAAACCCAAATACCAAAAAGACAGTAACAGCAATAAGACCCAGTTCCCTGAGTTTTGAGTGTGAGCAGGAGAGCCTGAGGATTTGTGGGATTTCACAGAAGAACTGGCCCAGGGCATTGCCATGGCACAGGGGCAGGGAAAATGTATTGGCCGTGTGCATGAGAGCATTGAGAAAGGCACTGGCCCAGGCAGCTGCTGCCATGTGGACACAAGCTCTGCTGCCCAGGAGGGTCCCATGGTGCAGGGGTTTGCAGATGGACACATAGTTGTCACAGCAAATGATGGTCAGGAGGGAAACCTCTGCAGAAATGAAGAAGATAAAACAAATTAGTTGGACTGCACATCCTTTGTAGGAGATGTTCCTGGTGTCCCAGAGGGAATTGTGCATGGCTTTGGGGACAGTGGTGCAGATGCAGCCCAGGTCAGTGAGGGCCAGGTTGAGCAGGAAGAAGAACATGGGCGTGTGCAGGTGGTGGTCGCAGGCTACGGTGCTGATGATGAGGCCGTTGCCCAGGAGGGCAGCCAGGGAGATGCCCAGCAAGAGGGAGAAGTGCAGGAGCTGCAGCTGCCACATGTCTGCCAATGCCAGCAGAAGGAAGTGGCTGAAGGAGCTGCTGTTGGACATTTGCTGTGGCTGCACATAGGGACCTGTTCATGGAGAAAAGGATAGTGAAGTGTTGGAGGAGATACCTGTAACCAAAATCAAAGCCATTTCCCACACACCCTATCCTGGAACACACAGAGACACTCTTTTGTGTGCAAAAGTTCCAGGCATTTTTTTTATCATCTCCCCCATATCTCCGCTGGTTTTCTTGGATATCAGAAACCCTCAGCATTTCTGCGCCTCCAGGGAGAACAAAGCAAGTTCTGTGAGGCCAAGTGATGAGTGGAGAGTAAGGGGAGATTATCTGTTGTTCTGACCTGTTCAGTGTTTCTCTGGTCTTGAACATTTCTCAGGTGGAGGGTGATCACCTTCCCATGCTTCCCTTAAAATGTGACCAGGCACTGCTGAGAGCAGATGGATCCACCACAGCCCAGCTCCACAGTTGGAGCCAAGGACTCACATTGCTCATTTCACCAACCCAGCAGCATTTTTAGTGTCACAACACCTCTGCCTTTCCCCATGGATCTTATCACTCAGAGATGCTCTAGGACACGTTTGCATGCTGGGTTGAAGCTCCCAGTCTGGACTGAAATCTCAGGGAGACTTCCAAGTGTTCTTATGCTGGCATTACATGAAGGGAGATGCAGCTCCTTCCCTGGCTGCCCTGCCAGCATTGCCCAGAGCCGGGCACTGGGGACAGCGTCACCCTGAGCCAGCTGTGCCCCCTTGTTTTGTGGAGAAAAGAAGAAAACCCCACAACTTTGTAAAAGTTGTAAAGCTTGGTATGTTTATTACAGCGCTGGATGCATGCGGAGATTGCTCTCGTCAAAAAAGGCATGCGTACCTCTGAGAACTTCAGGTTTCTTTTTTTATCTCTCTCTCAAATACATATGCATACAGTTTCACAATAGGTTCATAGATATTCATTTTTATGGGTTTTATTTGACTTTTATCACTAGTTCCTTCTTCTCAGAAAAAATTCCAAGGTCAGGTTGACTTGCCCTTACAGCAGTCCTTGTCTCTCTCTATCATCTTCTGTCTCCCCCCCTTTATCTCTGTCCTTTGCTGAAGTAACTTCACTGAGCTTAGGCCTTGCAGTCTGGTTAAATAACTACCATTTCCAACCACAGACTCAAAACAAAAATGTACATTTCACCTAAATTAAAATGGATTTCTATCCTGGAAAATTTTTACTTTGCTTCATTCCCCCTTTCCTAAAAGGAGAAAGTAAATTCTTTTACTTCGTACAAATTCCTATGATAACAAGTGTACTTTAGTGCTTTACCATGTACATTTGATAATGGATAATCTTAAACTTATTCTAACTAATATTAACAAAACAACGATGTTATGACACAACTTATTCCATTTGCAGTTGGTGAACACCCAAAGATCACATCCCACCAGTGATGATCTGCATGTAGTTCTATTCTTTGCAGAATTCAAGTTATTTCTTTTTGTATCACACTGGACAGCTCTCTCTGCTTCCTTGAGTTTTTCTTCAAGATCTTTAGTAGTTCTTGGTGCTTAATTAATTGTTTTACTAATGTAAGGTCCATGGGTCCATCCCAATAGGGGTAGGTGATACTCTGTGATACATTGTGTAATTGGTTTTAACCAGCTGGTGGGATGTCACTGGGGCCAAGTATGAAAAATCACACTCGATAATCTTAACAAGATTACAAATACAGAAATTAGAATGATTTCTACTAGACAGAATAACATCATTGCTATCAATTTGTACAGCAGCACAGGGAGTTCTCAGGCACACACTCTTTTCCAGTATATATGAGCACAGTTTTCTGGTCAGTGACTGGATGAACTTGAAGTGACAAATATTCTGTTCAGTGTCTAAACACACATTCTGGGCATTAATAGTATTGCTTTCACAAATGAATCTCATCTGTTCTCTAGTAATGCAGAATTCTAAGTTTACTGTTTGTCACTTTTCATTCATCTTTCATGCCCACACTCTGTGTTCTGAAGGGTAGAGTATTGTTTTTTCATGGTTTAATCTTAGGGCAATGATGGGATGGATAACATAAACAGTGGCATTACGTATGGTAAGCACAAAGGCAGTGGCCACGTTAGAAGCAGGATCATAGGTGAAATTCACCATAGTCCACCAGGATTGAAACTTCCTTTCAAAATCAATTGCATTATCCCTAACAATTCTCCGAATTTCAGCTGGAAAATTACCTTCACCCCTTTCCCATATGATCAGAGCTGCTGTTGCTTGTACTCATAACTGTGCTTGTATACAACTGAAAGCCAAAGACACATTATCTTGAACTGTACTAAGTGCTTCTACTATTAACTTGTGGTCTTGGTCTCTGGCCTTTTCATACTTTCTTACTTTGGCAGTATTTTTGAAATCTGTCACTGGCTAGTTCCTAATGGCAATAGAGATTACTATAAAGGCTGCTTCAATTTTGTTAGGCTACCTGCTGCAGTGGCTAGTTTATTCATCAGTATTTCTGAATCAATTCCATTTAAAACTCCTAATCCTGTCCCTAATATGCCAGTTAGATCCTTTCTTATTCTACTCCTGAGATATGCCTTTCTTTGTAACCACGTTGTCCAGCCCTCAAAGGATGTTTTTAGGAAGGAGGAGCAGGCTGATTGGATTTTTGAGATGTTAATTTGCATTATCAACTCCACACGTTTGAGAGACCATTCTGGATTGAATAATAGCTGTTGTTCACTCACATTCTTTACTACGTAGGGGCCTATTTCATACACCTCAGGTTCAAGTTTGGGTTGAGTCTGAACTATTTCAGTCCTTGTATGGGTTGTATAAGGCCCTACTATTTGAGCCCTAGTATGGGTTGTATAAGGCCCTGCTGTTGTAAAATGTGCAGTGTCTACTTTGAATTTAAATGAAAGTGTTATAGCAACTCGAGCTCAAAGGCAGGTCACTTCTACAGGCTGTATCAAGGTGAAATTACACCAACAGTCTGATTCACTTAGGCTGTCACAAACTTTCTGGTGTTTGTATACACCAGGAGAGGTTACAACACTAATTTCATTTGGTCTCTCATAAGCCGTCACCATTTATCATCTGGCACCCTACCTCAATTTCTTCTCCTCTGATCACTTGAAGGGTCCACAGTTCCCGTTCCTGCCATTTCTGCTCCCCCGTGAATTACTACAGTGGATAGGTTTAAATCTTTTATCTCAGAAGGTTTTCCCATGGATCCAGTATACTGATTAAATGCCAGGGACCAAGGCCATTCAGCATTGCTTTGGATAGAGGTATGTAGTAAACCCCTCAGGTTTAGCCAGGGCCCCTTGGAGAATAGAATGCTGACACAGCAGCAAAGAAGTTTCCTGTCTCCAGGGACATCCGCCTTGTACCTTATCCCTATAGCCATGTAAGGCGATATTGTGTTAAACCCTACTATTGGTCACTTATGGTCACTCTAACACCTTTGCCATTGGTCAGGATTGGATCCAGGCCAAGGGTATAAAAGTAGCATACTGTACCCCTACTAACTCGGAAGAAGAAGAGCTGAGACCCTTCACGGACCCCTACAATAAAGCCATACTCGTGGAACAGCCAGTGTCTTCTGCTTCTCCTCTCTCTACCGTCTGCTGGAGCCTTAGGCCAAGGGAAAAGCTACCTAGCAAGCAAAGCGGAAATCACAAGAGCTGCCTAATCACTAAGAGCTGAATATCTCCCTGCTTGCTAGGGGCTAACCCACGGCCTTGGTCTGAGAGCGAGCTGGCTTCTGGCACCCAGTCCCCTTGGGGACTGGGCTCTGGAGCTGTAACAGCTTGCATAGGATAAGACCAAGCTAGGCTCATTTAAGTGGCCGCCCAAACGTGTCGTCGGACCCTGGCCCCCAGGAGACAAGCGTCACCAGAGCATCGGAGCCTTTCAAGGCCTCCAGTTATTGCCGGTTTGGGAAGCCTCTCCTTCTGCGAAAGGACTTTTCGTTTTAGAAAATCTTCTCTGCGGAAGGCTCAATTCGACCCTCAACAATACATCTGGACGAGATAAAGTCTGAGGAGAATTGAGGAGCAGACTCCCTTCCACAGACCCCTGACCCCAAAGGACGTAAGTATTAAGTTTGCGCGCATACCTTGGGTGCTCTAAAAACCTTTTTCGTTTTTTTTCGTTTTTTTTCTCGTTTTTCTGTGGAAAGGGCTTGAAAATCATGGGTACTTGTTTAAGCACTCTAAGACTAACAACACGTGAGAGAGAGTTATATTTAACCATTGTAGAAACCTTATCTGTTAACAACTTCACTTTTTCTAAAGGCAGTCTGTCAAAAAGGACTCTTAAAAAATTTGTATCTTGGATGGTGCTGAATTTCCCTGAAACTGATAAGATCACAATTACTGAAAATTCCTTTTGGGATACAGTTGGAAACACCATTTATATGTCTCAAACAAAACAGGACTTTTCTGTTACTAACTTCTTACCTTTATTTCATATAATAACAAAAACGATTGAAAAATCGAACTCTGAAAAAAGTTCCAAACTAACAGATCTTTCCTCTTCATATGCTAATTGCGCTGATAAGATAACAGAGGAATGTGCCTTCCAGGCCACAGAGTCACTGGGCGCTGCAGAACTTACTGCAGAAACTACCTCGGAGGCAGAAGCCAAGCAGGCCGCCCCCACATTCCCCCCCCTCGCGGGACCCGCGCTGCCCAACTCCCCGTTTCCTGCAGCCCCCCATCTCCCCGGCTCCGTTTCCTTCCCGCGTCCGGCCTCGGGGGCCCCGTTCCCTGTCCCTGCCGCTGTACCCTCCACTGCGACCACCCCTCCCCCCGCGCCCGTGCTGCCGTTGCCTACCCCTGCGCCGCCGTTCCCCGCCCCCGGTTGCTCCGTCGCGGTACCCCCCGCTCCCGCTGCTGTCCCCGCCCTGCCCCCCGCTCCCCCCGCCGCGCCCGCCGCGTTCCCCGGTCCCGTTATCGCCGCCGCCCCCCCCAACCCTGCGCTGCTATCCTCCACCCCCGCGACCGCCCTCCCCTCCGTCACCGCCCCCGCTCCCGCTCCCACCGAGACCGCCCCGGCCCTCCCGGCCCCTCCTGCCGCTTTCCCGAGCCATGCCCACAACCTGTCCTCCTGCGCCGAGCCGCACACATGTGCAGTAACATCAGCTCACCCTACACCTGTCGTATCCCAAACCAGGGGTATTGCTAGCGCACCCCCAAACCCCCCAGGCGTGCATCCACAGCCCCCATACCCCCCCTGCCCCCACCCGTCCCTCCAACCCCTGACCCAACCCTCCTGCCACCCGAACGGATCAGAGACCACCTGTGGTGTCCCCCCCCCAACCCAATCCGGTCCCTGCTGCTCCAGGGCTACCCCTCACCCAACAACGCTAACTTCGGGCCAGTCACTGAAAAGGGTGAAAAATCCTTCTAAACGAAAGAAAAGGAATTCACGGGTAGCATGTGCCTCACAGTGTTCCTCAGACAATGAGAGCTCTTCTGATGAATCTGATTTTGATGCGATTAATATAGACCCATGGGCTCTTATTAAGATAGAAGCTACAAAGTCTGGGAACTGGGACCTAGCACAGAAAATCACAGCCTTTCCGGTCGAGTACAGGCAAGGAAGGAATGGTGGGGTATCTAATATCAAGGCATGGAAACCAATTTCTAATAAGGAACTGGTGCAATTGAGAAATATAGCCAAGGAACATGGACGTAGTTCACATATCTTTAGAAATTTCCTAGAAGCCATGTTCTCTGCACATGTCTTGCTTCCTCACGATGTAAAAAATATTTCACAATGCCTTCTGTCACCAGCAGAATATTTGTTATGGGATAGGCATTGGAAGAAACACTTAAAAACGTTATCAGATTCATATACTGCTGATGCTACTAAGACCAACTTCACAGTAGAACAATTGGCTGGTGAAGGAGACTTTCAAAAGCCAGCAGAACAAATGGAAACTCTGAATAAAGAAGCGCTGCAGGATGTAGCAATTGCAGCAAAAACCTCCTTGCTTCTTATGCAGGATGAGTCAATGCCAACAATGCATTTTTCTACTATAAAACAAGGCATTGAAGAAAGCTTTATAAAATTTGTGGACAGACTTAAAGATGCTTTGGAGAAACAAATAGAGAGTACTGAGGCAAGAAAGGAACTCTTATGTAAGCTTGCTTTCAGCAACTCAAATGAGAAATGCAAGGCCATTTTGAGGTCTTTAACTGTGGATACAGACCCTACTATAGAGCAAATGTTAGAATGCTGTACACGTCACATGTCCACTGAAAATACAGTGGCGCAAGCAGTTGCTAAGGGTATTGCTGAAGGAGTTTCTGGTGCATATGCAGTGATAACCTCTAAAGAACAAGCTAAATGCTATCACTGTGGAGAGCTAGGACATTATATAAAGGACTGTCCGGAAAGAACACCCCCCCGATACCATCGGAATTATAATCAAAGACCCCAACATCAGCAACGCTATCAATCGCGTCCTTTAAACTCCTTGAGGCGCCCGTCCGACCTTCGGGCGCAGAATACAAATCAAAGGCCACCAAGACCCAATCACGCACAAACCCAGGCTGCTCCAGACCCAAAGGAGAAGCCCCAACCCACGGGACAACCCAGAGGGGTACCCGCCGACAACTGGTAACTGCTTTGTCCATTGACTTTAATGATAAGAATGTTCACCGTGTTCCTACAGGAAAATATGGACCTAAAGGGAGTCCTTCAGACATTTTAATTACAGGTGATTCGGTTAATACTCCGAAGGAAATCTTCGTTGTTCCGGAAGTGCTGACAGTGCAGCCGGGACAAGAGATCCTCGTGCAGGTATACTGCATAGACTTACCATTTTTTCTTTCTAAAGGAACTCCAATAGCACAGGCATTTTTACTCCCAAAAAATCACAGGGAACAGATTCCTCTCAACCCTACAGCAATGTGGGCACAAGTCATGGGACCATCCAAGCCTACCATCGAGTGCGGCCTCTCCCACAAAGGAGAGAAGACCCACCTGCCAGGGATGCTGGACACCGGTGCAGATGTGACCATCATCGCCCGTTCAGATTGGCCAGCACACTGGGATCTACAACCTGTTGCAGGGATGATTTCCGGGATTGGTGGAACTACAGTATCCATGAGGAGCAAGAACAACATCCTGGTTGAAGGGCCAGAAGGCAAGCTGGCAACCATCCGTCCATTTGTGGTAAGGGCCCCCATTACCCTTTGGGGACGAGACATTTTATCCCAGTGGGGTGCTTCCCTACGTATTCCCATTCAGGATTTCTGACTGGGGCCACTGAGTTGAGCGCGCTGCCAGAAATACCCCGTCTCACCTGGAAAAGCCACAAGCCAATCTGGACTGAGCAGTGGCCCCTAAAGAAAGCCAAGCTGCGCGCCCTAAACGCCCTCGTGGAAGAACAGCTCAAAAAAGGCCACATAGTGGAGTCCGACAGCCCTTGGAACTCTCCAGTCTTCGTTCTACCAAAGCCAGGTACAAACAAGTGGAGACTTCTCCATGACCTTCGCAGAATCAACGAAGTCATCGAGGACATGGGCCCTCTTCAGCCTGGCTTGCCCTCCCCATCGATGCTGCCTAGAGACTGGACACTTGCTATCATAGACATTAAGGACTGTTTCTTCAGTATACCACTACATCCTGAAGATGCTCCACGGTTTGCTTTTTCCGTTCCCTCTATTAACAAGGAAGCTCCGCTCAAAAGATATCATTGGCGTTATCTTCCTCAGGGATTGAAAAACTCGCCAACTATTTGCCAGTGGTACGTGTCTCACATCCTGTCTCCCATTCGGAAATCATTTCCAGACGCCATCATTTATCACTATATGGATGACATTCTGGTGTGTGCTTCAGACAAAGCTTACTTGGACAAAACAATCAAAAAGACTGTTGAAGCCATTGAAAAGGCAGGAATGGAAATTCGTGAGGACAAAATTCAGTACACCGAGCCATGGACTTACCTTGGAGTCCAGATCCGGGAAAGAACTATCCTACCTCAGCAGATCGTCATCAACGATGACCCAAAAACCCTCAGGGACTTACACAGCCTGTGTGGATCCATCAACTGGGTACGTCCACTGCTAGGAATTACATCAGAAGACCTTGCTCCCTTGTTCAATCTTCTTCGTGGACCCAAGGAACTGGACTCTCCCTGCACTCTCACAGAGGAAGCCAGAGGTGCCATCATCAAAGTCCAGGAAGCCCTGTCTTCACGCAAAGCCCATCGCTACGAGCCTAGTCTGCCTTTCCAGTTCATCATCCTGGGAAAAGCACCCAGATTCCATGGACTGATCTTCCAATGGGACCCTCAGCTGCGAGATCCTTTGTTGATACTGGAATGGGTTTTTACAAGTAGCCAGCCCACAAAGACACTTACCACCTACCAGGAGATTATAGCACACTTAATAAAAAAGGCTAGGACTCGCCTTTGCTCCCTTTCAGGGTGTGATTTTGAATGCATATATTTGCCAATAACCCTTAAAGACTTTGAGGATTTGATCAAGACCAATGCGAGTCTACAGTTTGCTCTGGACAGTTATACGGGTCAAACTTCATCAGACATCCCAGAACACAAGCTTTTCAACCAGAATGAAACTTTCCATTTGATTCCAAAACGAATCCAAAGTAGAAATCCTCTCAAGGCTCTAACTCTATTTACAGATGGCTCAGGGTCATCCCACAAGTCGGTGATTACTTGGAGAGACCCCCAAACACAAGAATGGCAATCTGACGTAGAAACAGTAGAAGGATCGCCACAAATTGCAGAATTAGCAGCTGTCGTCAGAGCCTTTGAAAAATTTAAAAACGAGCCGTTCAATCTGGTCACAGATTCAGCTTATGTTGCGGGAATAGCTATGAGAGCGGAACATGCTCTTCTCAAAGAGGTCTCTAACCCAAAGTTATACCAATTGCTCTCTAAATTAATACAATTGATATCCCACAGAAAACAACCTTATCACATAATGCATGTAAGGTCGCACACGGACCTCCCAGGTGTTGTTGCAGAAGGCAACAGGAAAGCAGATGCATTAGCTATGGCAGCAGAAACTGCTAATGTTCCTAACATCTTTGCTCAGGCAAAGCTGTCACACGAGTTCTTTCACCAAAATGTACCTGCCCTGATGAGAATGTTTAAGCTCTCGAAGGATCAGGCAAAAGCTATCGTGGCTACCTGTCCGAACTGTCAAAACTACCAGATACCATCAATGGGTACGGGAGTCAATCCCCGAGGTCTGAATAGCTGTCAGCTGTGGCAGACAGATGTAACTCACTTTGCACCTTTTGGAAGGTCAAAGTATGTGCATGTTTCGGTCGACACGTTCTCAGGAGCAGTGTTTGCATCATCACATGCAGGAGAAAAGACCATGCACACAATAAAACACTTTCTCCTCGCTTTTGCCACCCTGGGTGTACCAAAGGAGATTAAAACAGATAATGGGCCAGCCTATACCTCCCACAAGTTGAAGGAGTTCTTCAATGAATGGGGCATAGCACACAAGACGGGCATACCT
Source organism: Zonotrichia albicollis (assembly GCF_047830755.1). NCBI lineage: Eukaryota > Metazoa > Chordata > Aves > Passeriformes > Passerellidae > Zonotrichia > Zonotrichia albicollis. Next base: position 40,308 of record NW_027428348.1, read on the forward strand.
GTAAACCCCACAGGACAATCCATCGTGGAAAGGACACATCAAACCCTCAAAAGAGTCCTCGAGCAACAGAACAGGAACACGAAAATCACATCTCCAGTGGAGAGACTTTGCAAGGCTCTCTATGTCATCAACTTCCTGAACTGCACAGCGTCAGAGCCTGACCCACCAATACTTCGCCACTTTGCGAATACCACAAAAGCAAAGCTCACGGAGAAACCACCCGTGCTCGTGAAAGATCCTGAAACACACCAAATCTCAGGGCCTCATCAGTTGATTACCTGGGGAAGAGGTTATGCATGCGTGCTACTACCATCAGGTCCAAGGTGGTACCCAGGAAAATACGTAAAACCATACTTAGGCACAGCGAACACTACTACAGACGAGGACAAGAATTCTCCTGAGGCAAACACAAGACCACCTCAAAACCAAACCAGCTCAGCCTGGAGACGAAGGCGTCGCCGAACACCCACAAACACAAGAACAGACCGCCCCATTACAAGGCAGCAGACAAAACAGAAAGTCAAATAACAGTCTACTGTAATAGGCCACAGATAGCCTTAACACAAAAGTGTTCTCTGAATTATGTGTTATTACACTGTGTATTGTATAGTAAAAAGTATTATTCCCTTTCCCTAACCTTAAAACCTCATAACCTTCTACCCGCTCCTCCTCCTGTAGTGCAGCTTAGAAATTAAAAGAAAAAGGGGGGGAGGAGGGGAACACAGAAAAGAACAAGGCAGAAATCCCTCTCATCATAAAGATAACAAATTGTGCTTATATTCCCAATCAGAAGCCCTAATCCTGCCCAAAGATGAAAAATATCTCCGTCGGTGCTGTCCTCACCGCTGCCTGGATGCTCTACACCGTACCGCGTGCCTTCGGCTGGATTAGTCCTCAGCCTAGCCATAATGTTTGGGTAACCTTAGCAAAAACATTAAAACAAGACAATATGTGCTTGTCTATGGGAAGCATAGATAATCCACTTTCTACATGTCTAGTAGGAATCCCCTTTATAGCAGACGATTGGCCTGTCCAGAACTCAGAGGTTCTCCGCACCACAGGTAAGAGACCCAATGGGGCTGATACTTGGGATGAGTGGACAAAAATTCTGCCAGATGCTCGAGAGGAACCCCAAGAATTGGATCTATTGGGATCCTCCAAGGCCACATATTGTGTCAAATTTTACTATAGGCGTCCGAAAAATGATTGGCCAGAAATTGACCAACACAAAAACACATATCGAAAAGATGTATCACCAGTAAACAAAGCCTATAACCCTCATGATTGGTGCAATTACACTGCACGTGTAATTTCTGTGTCCTCTCTCCATCCCAAAGTATTACCCAAGGGAATGTTTCTCATCTGTGGTGACAGAGTATGGGCAGGGATCCCCTCCCGACTCCAGGGAGGTCCCTGTACTCTGGGAAAACTTTCTACCCTTACTCCAAACATCACCCTATTACATAATTGGAAAAAAGAAAGAGAATCAAAACGTGAAAAAAGGTCATACACTGAATTTGATGAAAATTGTGATCCGAGATTATACGATTGGAACAGACCAAAAAAGATTGCAGTCTCTCTGTTTTTACCCTGGATAGCTGCAGCTAAAGCCCTCGGTGAAATCAGTCACCTTGGGTGCTGGCTCAGTAAACAAGCTAACGCCACATCAGCAGCCCTGAGTGATCTCTTAAAAGAAGAAGAAACCACAAGACAAGCTTCACTCCAAAACCGAGCAGCAATCGACTTCCTGCTGCTTGCCCACGGACATGGATGTGAGGACTTTGAAGGAATGTGTTGCTTCAACCTCTCTTCGCGTTCGGAATCCATCCATGCGAACATCCAGAAACTGAAAGATCTCGTGAAGGACTTGAAAGTAGAAAGAATCCCAGATTGGGTCAATGAAATTTTCGGGCAATGGGGACTAACAGGATGGACCGCATCTTTAGTTAAGGGATTGTTGTTGATTCTCCTTGTAATTTTTACAGTGTTAGTTATGTTCATGTGTCTTGTTCACTGTTTCAAAAGAACTCTCGCGAATGCATTTTTTGTAAAAACAGAAAGTGGAGTTGTAGTAAACCCCTCAGGTTTAGCCAGGGCCCCTTGGAGAATAGAATGCTGACACAGCAGCAAAGAAGTTTCCTGTCTCCAGGGACATCCGCCTTGTACCTTATCCCTATAGCCATGTAAGGCGATATTGTGTTAAACCCTACTATTGGTCACTTATGGTCACTCTAACACCTTTGCCATTGGTCAGGATTGGATCCAGGCCAAGGGTATAAAAGTAGCATACTGTACCCCTACTAACTCGGAAGAAGAAGAGCTGAGACCCTTCACGGACCCCTACAATAAAGCCATACTCGTGGAACAGCCAGTGTCTTCTGCTTCTCCTCTCTCTACCGTCTGCTGGAGCCTTAGGCCAAGGGAAAAGCTACCTAGCAAGCAAAGCTGAAATCACAAGAGCTGCCTAATCACTAAGAGCTGAATATCTCCCTGCTTGCTAGGGGCTAACCCACGGCCTTGGTCTGAGAGCGAGCTGGCTTCTGGCACCCAGTCCCCTTGGGGACTGGGCTCTGGAGCTGTAACAGCTTGCATAGGATAAGACCAAGCTAGGCTCATTTAGAGGTACTCTCTAGTTCTAAAACTTCAGTTATAATTACATACAAAACAATTCTGTACACTAAAGTATGAGCTACTCTCGACTGCAATATACTCATTTTGTCCAAGTAAGTTTTAGTCTCAGTTAATTCTCTTCTGGTATCACTCTCCAAGGGACTTCTAGGGCTTTCTTCACCCGAGAGTGATGGATCCAGGCATTCTGCTCCTGTGAAGGTGGTGCTTCCTGCAGTGAAGGTGGTGAGAAGTACTTGCAGTGGTCTTTCCCACTGTGGTTCCGAAGTCTTCTCTGTAAGAGACTTAACATATACATCATCCCCAGGCTATCTAACTCCCTGCTCCGAGTTCCAGCCACATGTTTCTCAATTTCTCTGAGCTGTTTGCTTAATGCCACCATGTAGATGGACATTCTGGACATTCCCTTTGTATTCTATATGGTCTTCTATAAGGCATTTCAAAAGCATTCAGCATTCCTTTGGCTCAAGGTTTAGTTCGAATTTGCAATAGTGCCAGTGGAAGAGCTTGGGGCTACCGTAGATTAACTTCTTGCCCCAGTCTTACAATCTGCTGCTTAATCAAATGATTCATTTTCTCTGCCTGGCTACTTGATTGGGGCAGTATGAAGTGTGAAGTTCTTAATCTATGCCCAGATGGCTACTAATCTGTTGCACTGCTTTGGAAATGAAATATGATTCTTTTTCTGAGGACATCGTGGCTGGAACTCTGAAGCGTGGTATTATTTCTTGTAAAAATAATCTGGTCACCTCTTGAGCTTTGACAGTTCTGGTGGGGAATGTTTCTGGCCACCCTGAAAATGTGTCTACCAATACCAGTAAATACTGATACCCTCCTTTCCTTGTGAGTTCTGAAAAGTTAATTTGCCGCTGCTGTACAGGCCCATGGCCTCTCCCAGTCTGACCGAGTTTCGGCCGGGGGGTATTTTGGGGTTAGAGTGGAGGCAAGGATCACATTGTCGGCTTACCTGAGTGATAGTGGCATGTAAATTCCTGACAACGATTCTTTCAATCAGATGTATGTTCTAGAAGGCCTGTGGAAATTACTACTTCAAAGTCAACACTTCATTTCAATGCACTCTGTATCACAGGCAGCCTTGGTCATTTTGAGAAAGGAGCCACACTCTATAAAAGCTTTTAAGTAGTTAGGCCCTAGTGTGTTTTCTAGTGCTCTTCCTTCACTAGTAACCACGAAAATGGGAAGGGATTACTAGCTCTCTTTCAATGGTAGCCCACCCCTTGCAGTTGTACGTCTCTTTTGATTAGTATTATTGTATTATGGCTTACCTTCGAGGAAAATCTGTACCTCACCCTTTGCTGCTTTCTTTGCCTCTCCATCCGCCAGCTCATTTCTTTCCTCCAATTTTAAGCTCACTCTCTGGTGTGCCTTAATATGCTTTTTCAGGTAGCTGAACTGCTTCCAGCAGCTGGATTGTCTCTTCTTTCCCTGTGAGGTCTGCAGTCCCCTCTCCTTCCAGATGGCTCCATGTGCATGCACAACTCTGAATGCCTTTTGCTGTTTCTAAGGCATGGGTCCATGCATTTATCTCAGCATCCTGTGCAGAGGTACCTGTTGGTAAGGGTCCACACTCTATTACCTCTCTGCAGGTAGTCACTGTGAACTTTGCAATGTCGCTTTCTTGTCAGTGAACCAGGTCTCTGCATCGTCCGGAGGGGTGTCCTTTAAGTCTGGGCGGCTGGAGTAGGTAGCTTCAGTGGTCTCTAGGCAATCATGGTGTACTGCTTCTCCTTGATTCCACTGAGAAAAGAAGCTGGGTTGACAATATTAGTCACCACTATCTCTCCATCATCTTGCTCTACCATGATGGCCTGGTATTTCAGAAACCTCTCTGGTGAAAAGCCAGTGGCCACCCTTTACTTCCAGTACTGCAGACACTGTGTGGGACACTAGCACAGTCATTTTTGTCCCAGGATAAACTTGTGTGCCTCTTGAATGTTCAGCACAACTGCTGCTACAGCTCTGAGGCAACCTGGCCATCCTTTGGCTGTTGCATCTAGTTGCTTAGAGAAGTAAGCAGCTGCCCTCTGGTATGGACCCAAGTCCTGAGCCAATATTCCCAGGGCAATTCCTTGCATGGAAAAATAGAAAGAATGCTTTACTTACATCTGGAAGTTTCAAAGCTGGAGCCGACATGACGGGACTCTCTAGCTGGCGAAAGGCCCGTGTGGTGTCTCTTGTCCACTGGAGATCTCAGTTCCCATTGGCAATAAGAGCATAGAGGGGTCTGGAGATTACCTTCTGTTTCACTACCTGTGCCTTTTTCTTTGAGACTCTGCGTCCTTGGAGTCCTAGGAAATTCAAAAGGCTTACCGTCCAGGCTTCTCTCACTTCCCTCGTCTGAGTGGCTACTAGAAGATCATCTATGTACTGCAACAGCCTCCTTTCCTCTTGTGGAGCTTCCTGGGACTCTGGGTCTTTGCAAGCTGTTCTCCACTCGGAGTGGAGAATTTTGAAGCCTCCAGGCACATGGACTATGTGAGCTTGTGTTTGAATGCAAAAATGTTCTGGCTGGCTTCGTGGATAGGGAGGCAAAAGAAGGCATCTCTTAGGCCTAAAACAGTGAACCAGGTTAGCTCAGGTGTTAAACAAGGTTAGTAAGGTCTATGGATTTGCTACCACAGGGTACAAATTCTGTGTTATCTTATTGACAGCCCTTAATCCAGTACTACCAGTTATTGGACTGATTCCTTCCTTACCTTCCTTTTGAGGGTACTACTCAGTTCTCACTGGTTGTGTTCTTTCATTAAGCTTGATGGGGGAGCATCCCATGGGGGAGCATCTTTCACTCTCCCTGGTGCAGCAGAGGCCCATACCCTTGAAAACACTTATTTATTTATTCTAATCTCTCCTTACTAATGTCTTTCTTAATTTCAGTGTCTGTTAATATTAAGCCTAACATCTTTATATTATTTGCCTTCAGAGTAACCTTTCTCATTTGAGAATGTTTAGCAAATTGAGCGAATTGTACAAAAGCTTTTAGGTACACATAGTACACATGTTACTTTAAAGGTTTGCAAAAGTATGCCTTTTCAGACTGGCCAGTTGTTCATTCCCCACACTACAACATAAACATTCTCCACAGGTACTAAAGCTTTATTTAAAACTGAACACATAACCCTTGTGCTGACAAAAATTCTTCCCTTTTGGGAAGGTTACCTTTACCCCTCCTCCCTTACCTTGGGAGGAAGCCTTTACAAATCATATGTACTCATTTTGCGAACTGTGATTGCTTCGCATTTCAGCGTGATAATCCTTGCCTGATTTCATACGTTGCTATTTTATGCTGCATGCTGAACAACATGTTTGATTTGCTTTCTCTTTGCCTTGTTTTCCTTTTCAGGGGCCAAGACCAGAGAGCGGTCTGATCTCACAGTCTCTTTGTCATTCTGGGTGATTTCTTAAAACAAAAGACATTTCAGCATACAAAAACTATCCCATTTATCTTCCTATTATAAAACAGTACTAACAACAATGAAGCACTATAAATCGTTTTATTTTCTGAGCTGCTCTTACTGGCAACCTCCTCCCAGCGAGCCCCTCCCAAAAGGGGCTAATTTAGGAACCTGTTTTCTCTGGTCAGTTCTCATTATTTATTTCTCCTTGCCCTATCTCACTTCCATTTGAACCTTTTTACAGACCTTCACAGTAGTTTCTCAGTTTTCCTCCTATACACACAGCTCCAGGTGGCAGGTATCAGATGTAATTCCCACACACAAGCTCTAAGACCTTAGGTTCTGAATCCGCTTGACCAGAAACCTTTAATTTACACTCGGGGCGTGTACCCTGACACTTATTGGAACAGCAAAACAGCAATACCAGTGTTTCTCATAAACACCGCACTGCAATAATACCTGCACATCCAGCTTTTGCCCACAGGCCATTCCCGTGTCCCCTGGGGAGACAGGGCAGCCAGAGCTGTCCCTGTGCCCAGGGCACAGCCACTGTCACCTCACACAGTGTGCCAGCCTCTTGATGTACCAAAGGCTCCCCGGAAATTGCTCACAAAGGCAGGCTATTCCGTTTGTTACAGAGAACTTTAAATCCTTTCAGTGGATTGTTTCCAGTAAAGACTTACTGCAGTACCAACTGAAGTCTCATAAATCTCATAAGTCTCATTAACTAATTCATCTCATTCACCTCTTCTATATAAACTCTGTTTTACAAAATATCAGTCTTTCCAGTTCTCTTCTTGCACAATCTAATTAAGCACTGTGTCTACTTACACTTGTTTTGCTGCTTTGCAAAAAGGCTGTGCTAGTCACAGCTGAAACTCTGATATGCCCACAAACACACGCACTCTCCCCCCACCCCTTTATCTCAAATTCACTAGAGCCAAGGCTTGAATTACTATGAGGGGGAGAATTCTTGGAATTCCTTTAACTCACTTTATCGAAGTTAAACATATATCACCGTACTATAGTTCTCCTATGTAAAATGCTACTCTTGTTGCAACAAAATCTTAAAATCTCCACAAACACCACTATACAATCTGAGAATCAAATTACCACAATGCAGCGGAAGAAAATCACCACACAAAATCACTGGGAAAGGGCTTATTTCTCAAAGTTCTCACTTTTCTCAACACAACACAGCACACCATAATTCGGCATTTACTCAAATCAATTTTTCCTGGACACAATCAAAATAACAGCACACAGTCTAGAGATCAAGTCCAAACATCCAAGGCAAAGGAACTCTCTGAGCTCATACTCACGGTTAAAATGAACCAAATCTACACAAATCACTACATTCAAACACGATAAATACCATCACTGACATTCCTCCACTCGCTTCTCTGCGGGGCACTTCTCTCCCTGCCCCCGCAGCCTGCTGCAGCCAGTGCCTCTGGCCTCACTCGGCTGCTTCAAACACGGAGAGTACTGACCCATCCCCGCACTGTAGGGCACTGTAGATTTACTCTCTTTTATACACCATACACATATCACCTGCACGATCACAAACACAGTGCACTGGCCACACACATTAACCATACAGCAACACAGTGTCCGGACATCACACACACACACAAACAAAACACACGGGCTCACCAGTTCTGCTCCATCAGAACTATGAATCCTCAATACACACATACACGGGTTCACCCGGCTTACCCCCAAAGCCGCTAGCGGTCTGCTCTATCAGAACGACGAACCCGGCCTCTAATACAGCTGCTCTATCAGCTGAACCCCGTCTCTAATACAGCTGCTCTATCAGCTGAACCCCATCTCTAATACAGCTGCTCTATCAGCTGAACCCATGAACCCAGACGTCTCTGGGTGGTTTACTCCCTTTCTCTCCTTCCTCACCCCCCCTGGGGCCCCATACATACCGTATTCTCCTCCACAGGCCAGCGGGTCGTTGTCTGTCCTCGCAGGTGGCAAGTTGAGACAAGCGGAGCCCCACCAGGAAAAAATCCTGGGGCGCGCCATGGAGGTCTGTCTATCCCCCCTGCCCCCGCGGGGACAGAGAACTCCTGCCTTGGCTCGCGAAAATGTTTTGCGGAGAAAAGAAGAAACCTCACAACTTGTAAAAGTTGTAAAGCCCGGTATGCTTTATTACGACGCACGCCGGACGCAAGACTCCCCAAAAGGGCATGCGTACCCCTGAAGATTTCAGACCTCCTTTTATCTCCCTTCCAAATGCATATGCATACAGTTTCACAATAAGTTCATACATATTCATCTTGCATGACACTTAGCACTAATTCTTCTTTATCGGAGGAATTCCTAGGTTGGGGGCAGATTGACCTCGTGGTTTTTCTGTTTTTCTTTCTCTGTCTCCTTGCTGTCTCTGGAACGCGGCCTCTCCTTCAGCTTTAGCTCCACAGACCCTTCACCTCTCCCAGACCCTTCATCTAGTCCAGGATGGATCCTGACTCTGTCTCACCAGCTAAACTTGGAGATGATTTTATTTGGTGCGGGGAATGTCCATGGGCAGGTGCTGTCGAGAGCCGTTCCCTCTTGGTCTGAGAGACCAGCTCCCCGAGCCCACCTTGCTCCCAGGCCCGGAGGTTGTAACGTGCGCTCGACCGGCAGCCGAAGGAGGGCTCTTGACACCGTGTCTAGTGCAACAGGGCTTATTGAAGGTAGGTCAGAGGGTGCAGCTTGGGTGAGGGTGAGAAGAGGGACAGGAAGAGGCAGGAGCACAAGCACTGTAACATGACACATAAGGCACCTGCAAGCTGCTGGGGAAGCCTCAAGTCTGCTCAGTGAGCCACGTGTGCCCTCAGCATTGGGACAGCCACCTTTCCCTCGGTGAGCCTCACATGCCAGGGTCAGCAAATCAAGAGGCACCAGGCATGCTGTAGGTGACTCAGAGCGAGTGCAGTGGGTCATGGTGGCCAGGGACCAGAAGCAGGCAGAAAGCCAACGGGGCTGGGGAAGAGGCTCTGCTGTGCTTACAGCGTGGGCTGAGGGCTGGGAGAGCTCCATTTCCCCCTTGAGATGTTGGAGACGGGGCCTTTCACCCTCCTGATAGGGCTGCCCCTGGCTGCAGGCAGCCAAATGGGTACCACGACACAAGGCCGAGAGCAGCAAAGCAAAGAGCCAGCCGTGCACAGCACAGGGAGGTGGCCCAGTGCAAAGGCAGCGTGGCACCCTGAAGGTGCCCGCTGCATTCTCATGTGTCCCTGGCCTGGGCAGGACAGGAATGTCCGTGGTCCAAGAGGGCCTTTCTGTGGCCCCTGTGGGCTCAAAGCTGCTGCTCTTCTGGCTCCATGGGGCCTAAAGTCACAGAGCTCAGCCTCCCCCACAGCAAGAGGAACAAGACTTGGATATCAGGCAGTGGAGCTCAACGCCTAAGGCTGAGGGGCGGGGGGCTCCAGTCTGGAGCACTGGGAGGGCACCCTCCCAGCCCCACAACAGCTGGCCTCACAGCCCTGAAAGGCCAGGACCAGGGTTCCACGCCTGATCCCAGGGCGTCCCTCCAACCGGCCAGCGACCTGGAAGCGCCAGAGCAGCCGGCTGTCGGGATCAAGGCGGCTGCCAGGGGGCTCCTTATGGCCTCTGCCAGCCAATTGCTCAGGGCTTAGCAGTGCCTCAGCCCCTCAGGGTCTCCCCCAGCCTGGCCAAGCTTGCCGGCAGCAGCGCCGCAGCCCCACAGCAGCTCCAGAGGAGCCCCATCCAGAGGCACCTGGGAGCCCTCAGCACTGCAGCCAGCAGCAGACGGGCAGGAGGACACGGATGGCCCTTCCTGTCCGGCACAGAGCTGGTGGCCATCTCCAGGCACCGCTCTGGGAGGGTTCCCCGCAGCTCCGGCCTTTGCCCAGCCGCTCTGTGGGCAGCACAAAGGCTTCAGCAGAACCACCAAAGGCCAAAAGGCTTCTGGCCATTTTCCCTGCAACACTGCATGGCTAGACAGCTGGCTGAGCAGAAGCACCCTTGCGTCCCGCTCCCCCTATGCCCTACAGACCTTGCGCAGGAAAAGAAAGATCCTGGGACTCTGTGTATTGTAAGCTATTTTATATTTACACAATCAAAACCAACGAAAATACAAAGAGAAAAATCGGGAAGAAGAGAAAGAAAATTGCTGCTGGCTCAAATGGCCCAAGCAGACTGAGTGCTGCAGATCACCTCTCCGGGGAGCTGCAGCAGAACAGTAAGGCAGTGCAGCAAAGACGAGGCCGTTTCCTCCATGCACTGCGGAATCGATCTCGCAGCTTCTGCCATGGGGAGTAGGGAGCTCTCTCAAGAGCCCGGAGAACTACACAAAATTCTACTGCAGCATCTCTGATTGCAGGACTGCTGTCATACGCCATTCCTTCAAGGGCTGCAAGCAAGAGGAACAGAGGCAAGGTCAGATCCCGCATATGCAGGGAGCCGAGGAGAGTCCCCTGCCAGTGCCATCCCCGTCGTCTCTTGCCATGGCCGGAAGGGAGCAGGGAGCAAGGGGATCAGCCCGAAGTTGCTGGCCACGAATGCCACACGTAGCCCTGATATCTCTGTATGCTCTGCCCACGGGTGCAGATCCCTCCGCAGCCGCGGCAGGGCTTGCAGCTGCCCCCTGCAGCCCCCGCGGTCAGCCCGCTGCCCTCACTCACTCACTCACCCGTGCAGATCAGCTGGAGCTCTTGCTGCTGCCCCCTCAGGTGCCGCCCGGCCATGCCTGTGAACACAGAGCCTGTCACGGCCCCAGCGGCACAGCTCCCTGCCAGCGGCGCTGCCGGCGCTGTGGCCACACGGGCTGCCGGCCAGGCAGAGCTCAGCCCGGGCCCGTGCCGCATGCTGCCGCCCCAGGGCACGGCTGCCAGAGGGCGGCAGCAGCAATGCCCAGGCCAGGCGGGGCTCCACGGCGCCGGGCCGGGCTGGCGCTGCCGGGGCAGCAGGCGGGGCCGGGGCCGAGCTGCCGAGCAGGCGGGCCGGGGAGGAGCCCGGGCTCGGGACTCACCCATGAACCTGACGGCCGCCTCTCGCAGGGACTCCTGTGAGCTCTGCAGGTAGTGCAGCGCCCGGCGCAGGTGCTCGGCCGCTCGGCTCCTGTCCTCTGCCAGCTGGAGAGAGCGGCAGGAGGGAAGGGTTGGCGCGGGCTCAGCTCCTGGGCCGGGCGCCGCCTGCGCCCATCGCCGGCCTCGCCTGCCCGCACAGCCCTGAGGCGCGGCCAGCAGCCGCTGGCCAAGGGCTCCCGAGGGGAGGGGCAGAGGGCCGGCTGCTGCCCGGGGAGCCGTGGTGCCGCCCCGCAGCCCCGCCGGGCCGGGGCTCCGTGGGCACCCGACTCAGGCCCACGGGAGCCTGGAGAAGAGCCCGCGCGGCCCGCGGCCTCTGGCTGCAGCAGCGGGCACAGCTGTTAGCCCCGCACACTGAGCACTGCCCTCAGGGACCTTCGCCATGCTGAGGCTGGGCGATCTGTGCTGTACTTACCAGGCACTCCCCAAAGCTCTGATCCACGTGTAGCATTTGTTCTATATCCCTCCTCTTCAGGAATCTGGCTGAGGAATGCAGCGTTTCCCGGGAGGCCTGGAGAGGGACAGACGTGCACAGATGGCCCCACAGTCCAGGGCACAGGAGCATCCCAGTGGCACAGGCTGGAGGAGGCTGCAGCCCACAAGGTGCCAGGGCAGGAGGCAGCCCAAGGCCCTGCCAGGGGCACAGCAGCTGGCCACAAGTGCTGACCTCAGCAACAGTCTGATTCTCATCATGGCAGTGGAAGTAGAGAGGGAGCAGGCTCTGGCGCACGTGGGACTTGAAGGCCTTTCTTCCCTCTTCTGTTAATAAGTCCAGCATCTCTTGGAAGAGAGCCATGGAGCTCAGCTGCACCTGGATATCATCCTGGATGAAAGGAAAGGGCAAAAGACCTGAGCATCAGCTGCTTCAGGCCCCCCAGGGCACAGGCGTGCATCTGCACAGGGCACCAAGGCTCCGGCCACCAGCCAGTGGCTGTGGCTGTGGGCGCAGAGCCTTACACTGTCAAAGAGTGGCAGGAGCGCCTCAGCCAGCTGCAGGGCGATGGGGGTGGCTATTGGAGCACCATTCTCAAGGAGCAAATATCTGAGTAGAAGAATGCTCATCCTGATCATGTCGCTGTCATTTTCCTCCAGGAGCTCCACTAGACTTTCAGTCAGGCTCCGCATTTGTTCAGCCTGTGCGGAACAGGACTTTGTGAAAGGCCGCCCTGCTGCCGCGGGGCCCAGAGGCCAAAGGCCTGTCCCGAAGCACTGGGGCAGCTGAAGTGGGAAGCAGGAGAGATGGGAAGAGCTGCCCCAGCGGCCGAAGCCCAGGCAAGGCCAAGCCACTGCGTTGCCCAGCCCCACGCTGCTGCCTGCACGGCTTCAGCCAGTGCCCCCTTCTCACCATCAAGGGATTCTTGCCCAGCACTACGAGGCCTCGGAGTGCCAAGTAACGCCTGGCCATGTGCTCGCTCTGCAGGTTCTGTGCCAGGATCTCCAGAACACTGTCACTGCATTCCCTCAAGTCCAGGCACTCGAGGACCTGAAAGGCACAGGGCAGTGACAGGGGAGCCGGCCGGCAGGAGCCCAGAAGCGCACAGGGCCGGGCCCAGGCAGCAGCGCAGGGCACGGGCACTGTCCTGGCAGCTGTGGCTGCCAGAGGCCAGAGGGCTGGGAGGCCGCTCAGCCAGGCAGCGCTGGCCTTGTGGCTCACCTCCACAAGGAATGCCAGGGCAGGGAAATCCCAGTATGGCATCTCTTTGCCGAGCAGGGCGAGCAGGTAGAATGCAACCGCGGAACAAAAGTGGATGGCTAAGCGGCGAATTTCTCTGAAGAGGGGAAAAAGGAAACAAGACCCTGATGCAGTGGGGCAAACCTCTGCCAGGTGTGACTCACCCAGTTCTCATCTTTCCCCAGTCCCCTTCCAGCAAGGGGACGTGGGCCATTTGGGAGTTGGTTGCTCATGGGCACCCTCCTCTGCCAGCCTTTTCCAGTCTGCTTGGCCGTCCCTGAGTGACAAGGCCCTCTGAGCCATGGCCACCACGGACACTTTGTGGGGCACCTGGGCACAGAGCAGCAATGTCAGAGGCAGTGGGGAGAAGGGGGTCTCACCTGGCAAGCAGAGCCACGGCAAAGTGGTGAGTGTCAAGAGAGAGCAGCGTGTCCCAGGCACACCTGCGCTCCATTGCCACCACCACATCCTCGCAGCGGAGAAGGCAGAGCAGGGACTTGAGGGTGCGCACAGCAAACCTGTGTGCACAGCAAAGCCCAGGTCACACTGGCAGCACTGGCTCCTCGGCAGGCCACGTGGCAGGGACAGGAGGAGTGGGATGGAGCACCTGTTGGGGCTGGTGGCAAGGCCGTGCTCTTCCTGGCATCCCTTCCAGAAGGTGTCGACCTCCTCTGGCATATCCAGAGTGCTGAAGAACACTTGGAATAGCAGATGCACAAATAGGCGGGGGAAATACACCTTCAAGATCCGTGGGAGACAGGGCACCTGGAGGATCTTCCACATCACCACAGTTGCCTGCAAAGGACAAAGCCCCCCGAGACAGCGCTCAGTGCCGAGGTGTGTGTGTGGCAGGGCGCGAGCGTGGCAGGGAGAGGCCGGGAGAGACCATGGCAGGGGGAGCACGACGGGGCCTGGTGGGCCTGAAGCTGCCCCTGGGCCAGGTTTCAGGCCAGCGCCTGAGGCAGGGAGATGCAGTGGGGGAAGGAGGATGGAGAGCTGCTGGAGAGGCAGCCTTGGGGCCTGCAAAGGCCAGTTGCAGAAACTCACAGCCAGGGCAAAGACAGCCGTTTCGTCCCCATTGGAGGTGCAGGTGCTGTACTCTGGCCAGCTCCCCAGCACATCGAGGAGGATCAGCTGCACCAGCTCCGCAGTCCTGGCTGAGCCCATGATGGTCTTCCACATGGCCATGGCAGCTCTGTGGGGTTAGAGCTGTGTCTCAGGGGGGTCTCAGACACAGCAGCGGGGGCAGCTGAGCCGGCTGCCATTTCTGCCTCTGCCTACTGCCCCCCTGCCAGCAGCAGCCAGACAGCCCAGCCCTGTGGGGACAGAGCCCTGAGAGGCGGCAAGGGAGCATGGCAGCAGGCTCAGGGGCTGACATGGCAGGGCTGGGAAAGGGAGCAACTCTCTGTTGCTGCGACACCTGGGGCAGGCTGTGCAGGGTGATGGGCTGGGGAGGCCTGAGCCCTGTGGGCAGGTGGGCCCCATACCTGTCACAGGACGGGGCCACACGCAGGAGCGTCATCACTGCGTCATTTGGCTGTGCTTGGGTGAGATGCAGCAGGGTCTTGTCCAGCCTGTGCTCAGCAGAATCATTGGCCATGAGCCACTGGTGGATGTAGCTCACCATGGCAGGCACCTGGAGAAGGCACGGGGAGACTTGGAATGCTGCCAGAGGGAGCAATGTTCCCAGCTTCCCCAGAGGAGTGCTTCCCTTCCCACCCCACTGCCATGTGGCCTGAAAGGCTCCCAGCAAGCAGCATGCGTGGACTGGGAGGCCAAGCAATTGCTGGGAGGATCAAAGCCTGGCCACAGGCTGCTTACTTGCTTTGGAGTGTAAAAGTCTTCCTCTACAAGCATACACAGCAGGGCAGCACCGGTCTTGCTTAGGAAGATGGGCGAGTATGGTCTGAGGCCTACTCCCGCGGCGATGGTCTCTTCCTCCTCAATTCTCTTGAGGAAGTTGCAAACAAACTGTAGGAGAAGGGCAAGAAGCCGGGCATGTTGCATGCAGTGCTGCACACACGGTGCTGGGCTGAGCAGGGACAGCAGGCCCAGCCCAGGTGGGGGTGGCTGCAGGTACCTGCGCTGTGCTGCGGAAGCGGCCACGGCTGGACTCCTGCTCTTGTGTGCGCTCCAGGGCTGCATCTGGCAAAGAGCGAGCGCAGCCAGAGATGAGGGGCTGCGGGAGAGGCCGGAAAACACAGCCCAGCCCTGCCATCCCCAGGCAGAGAGAGCCCCGGGATGCCCCAGGGGATGGAGCACGGCCACTGCGGGGTTTCTGCCCGGCCCCTCTTCCGTCCGTGGGCATGTCCCCAGGGGATAGCATGGCACGGCACGGCACGGCATGGGGTCCAAGCTGGCAGCAGGCACCAGTCCTGTGGCCCAGCTCTGCCACTCACCCTCCTGCGGTGGCTGGAACGGCACCACCTCTTCAGTCTGCTGTGCCGGGGCAGCTGCAGGGCCTTCTTCCTCCTCCTCCACCCAGGCCAGCTCAGGCACTGCCAGGTGTCTCTGCTCCATGTCTCTGCCTGGATTTGTGGCTATTTGCAGGAGAGTTGCCTTGGAAAAGCGCCAAGTCAGCAAGTCCTGCAGTGGGGCCTGGAAGGCACCTTCAAGTAAGAAGCCTCAGGAAGGCTACAGGACAGCAAGTCCTGCCCTCGGTCTCAAGGGCCCCTGCCACAAGGACAAGTAGCTCCTGACAAGGACTATGATATGGCCTCAAGGGCACCTGCAGAAGAGAAGCCTCAGGGAGACCACGGGTCAGCAAGTCCTGTGGTCTGGCCTGGAGCTCAGCTGCAGGAACAAGGCTTCAGAAAAGCTCCGGGTGGGACACAAACAGGCGCGCTGTGCGGGGGCTCCTCACGGCACCGCTCTGTCCCGTCCTGTCCCGTCGCGTGCTCTGAGCACTGTGGCGTGCTCTTGTCACCTCCAGCTCCTATGTCACCCCGTGTCACAAAGGGCCCTTGGACACCCGTTCCATGTCACAGTGAGTGTGCGGCACCGTGTCACCAAGGGCCCTTGCACACACTGCCGCCTGCCCTGGGGCCACGCCCAGCCCACCCAAAGTGGCCCAGTTTGGAAGGAACGGCTGGCCCCAGGAGTCTAAGCAGGGCCGACAGGATCTTTAAGAAGGGCTCAGAGCATCAGCAAACGCTGCCATGCTCTGTGGCCTCAGGGCAGCAGAAGGAGCCCCCAGGGCTGCCGACGCAGCCGTTCTGGGAAGGGCACGGGGCCTTGCAGGGAAGCTGGCACGGCCTCCTTGGGACACGTCCCGGCTGCTGGCCGTCCTAAAGCTGCCGGTGTGACACGCACAAGGAACGTGTGGGCCCGGGCACCAATGCTGCTCTGAGGCCTGGGGCCCGGGCAGCGCTGACATCAGCAGGTGTGGCAGAGTCCCCGGCCAAGCAGACCTGCCAGCCCCTGAGCCCTGGCAGCGCTGGTGCCCGTCTCCTGCCCCAGAGACCTGTGGCCCCTGGGGGCTTTCTGTGCCAGAAGGAGCCAAAGGCCACGTGCCTTGGGGGCTCTGCCTCTTTCCTGCAGGGGCTGATGGCAGGAGCACCTGGAGCAACTGCTGGCACCCTTGGTCTCCGTCAGATGATGTTGCTCCTTCCTCAAATGAATTTTTCTCATGGAAGGCATTGGCAGTAGCACCAGAGCACCATCCATTGCTGAGTTACCCAGGGCAATTAGATTGCAAAGTTAACAGTCTGAAATCTCCTTGTGCTTTCCTCACTCTCCTTCCCACATTCTGGAAAAAACGGAATCTGCCCGGCCTCTGCATTTCTCAGCTTCACTTGCTGCATGTCTTGCTCTGGCAGCTGGTGTCCAAACAAAAGTGTGTCCCTGCTGAGCACAGCAATGAGCGGCCACAAAGTTGCAAGTGCCCCAGTGAACATCAAGGCAGGGACGTGGAAGTGCGGAGGATAAGGACAACTCTGGGAGGAGAAGCTCTTCTGTGTCACTGATGATGGTGCCCACACCCTGAAGCAGCAGCCAAGAGAAGCGCTGGAAGCAGACGGGCGCACTTTTGGGCAGTACAATATCAAAAGATATGAACCCATTAGCCAGAATGCAAAGGAGGACTGCAAGGATGGAGTGTGGCCTGGAGGGGAAGCCCTGGATGCAGCTGAAGCCACTTTGTTCAGCCTGGAGGAGAGTAAAGGGCGTCATTGTGGTCTTCAACATCCTCCTGAGAGGAATCAGAGGGGCTGCTGCAGCTCTCGTCACTGCTGGCACCAGTGATCGGACCGGAGAAAAGGGCAGGGAGCTGGCACAGGGCAAGTTTCATTTCCGTATCAGATCAAGGTTTTTCACCCAGAGCACAGTCAGGCACTGGGACGGGCTCCCCGTTGACGCAGCCCAGCGGAGCCCGGGCTGGCTCTTGGGAAAACTGCGGCGCTGCGCCAGGAGCGGGGAACGGCCAAGGCTTGGGTCCTGCCCGCGGCTGACCCTGGTGAGCCACCGCTCAGTGCTTCAGGATCCACTAACTGCAGCACGGAGCAGGCCAAAGAGAAGGAGGAGGCTCCTCGAGTGTGAGGTTCCACAGGCCAAGGCTTATTCCAAGGGAAGGATTGGGCAGCAAAGAGCCGCCAGCACTTCTGTGCACGGGATTTTATCGGGGTACAACTCAGGGGGTGGATCCAAACGATTGAGCAATAAGGAATCTGCAGGGGAGGAGCGAGGGGATTCCATCAGTTGCTTGGGACTAATTAGGACAGATGGGAGGAGAGGGTAGGTCACGTGGGCCAGTGGGGCTTCCAGCAATAGAGGAATTCCAGAGGGGTGCTGCAGACAGGGATTGGTCCAAGGCAAAAGTGACAGGGAAGGTTCAGGAATAAAGAGCTGGATTATCTTGAGAGGCAGGGAAGGAGCTGGAACAAAGAGTGGGGAATGGCATGAGGGACAGCTTTGAGGGAGGGCAGAACCTAGGGGTAAACCAAATTGGGGAAAATACGGGGTACATGAAAACAAACCATTCTACGGGAACTGATAAATAAACACAAACTGGAACACCCCATGGAAATGGTCACAGCACCAAGCCCGTCTGAGTTTGAGAAGTGTTCGAAGAACATTGAGCAGTGACGCAAGCTTTTAGACACTACATCAAAAGTAGAAAGTGTACCAAAGTCAAGAGAGGGAAAAAGAGCTCCCTGCAGCCATGGTGGCAGCTCTGGATCAGCAGCAGGGAGAGGACGGATGTAGGCGTGGTTGAAGCAGAGGCAGGGGCGAAAATAGCAGAGGCAGAGGAGGTTCAAAGCAGCCAGAGAGCAAGCTGGACGCAAATCAATGTGCATCTTGTAAGAAATCAGGACACTGGAAATAGGGCCAGTGCCCAGAGTTAGCAGACAAAGTACACAAAACTCTTGCAGCCACTCTAGATGATAAGAAATGACCGAGACTGGCAATTCTTACCCTAGCAGGCCACTGTTTAAAATACAGCTAAAGAATGATGAAGAAGTTGAAATTTTAAGACATAGTGGAGACACATTTTCACTCTTGAATCAAGCACTGATACCCAAAAGTGAAAACTATCCTCAAGCAATAGGAGCAACTATAGGGCAGCCAGAAAATGCATTCTTCCTGAAACCACTTTGATGTAAAATCAAGAAGAAAATGGGAATACATCAGTTTCTTTCTACACCAAACTCACCCAAATCTGTCCTGTGCAGAGATTTGCTTGAAAATTTAGAAGCAACAGTTCCGTTTAGAAAAAGAAAACTTCAATGGAAGGTACCTGAAGACAAATGAGCAGTTTTAGCAGTAGGACTGACAATTGACACCAGTCCAACAAACAAGAAGAACTAGTTAGAGCAAGTATTGAATCAGGTGTACCCAAGAGTATGGGATACTGATAGCCCAGGAAAATCAAAACCAGCAGACCCCATGAAAATTGAGCTACAGACAAGAGTTAGGGCTGTAGTCAGAAAGCAATACCCTTGAAGATTAGCAGCTAGGAAAGGAACAGAGCCAACAGTCAATAACATCCCTGACATCAGGACTATTGGAAGAATGGCAGTCAAAAATGTAATACTGCTAGATCAGCAATAAAGAAACCTAATGGAACTCAGAGACTAGTGCCACATTTCCAGGCAATGAATGGTTTATAGCTTACCAGCTAAACTTGGAGATGATTTTATTTGGTGCGAGGAATGTCCATGGGCAGGTGCTGTCGAGAGCCGTTCCCTCTTGGTCTGAGAGACCAGCTCCCCCAGCCCACCTTGCTTCCAGGCCCGGAGGTTGTAACGTGCCCTCGACCAGCAGCCGAAGGAGGGCTCTTGACACCGTGTCTGATGCAACAGGGTTCATTGAAGGTAGGTCAGAGGGTGCAGCTTGGGTGAGGGTGAGAAGAGGGACAGGAAGAGGCAGGAGCACAAGCACTGTAACATGACACATAAGGCACCTGCAAGCTGCTGGGGAAGCCTCAAGTCTGCTCAGTGAGCCACGTGTGCCCTCAGCATTGGGACAGCCACCTTTCCCTCGGTGAGCCTCACATGCCAGGGTCAGCAAATCAAGAGGCACCAGGCATGCTGTAGGTGACTCAGAGCGAGTGCAGTGGGTCATGGTGGCCAGGGACCAGAAGCAGGCAGAAAGGCAACGGGGCTGGGGAAGAGGCTCTGCTGTGCTTACAGCGTGGGCTGAGGGCTGGGAGAGCTCCATTTCCCCCTTGAGATGTTGGAGACGGGGCCTTTCACCCTCCTGATAGGGCTGCCCCTGGCTGCAGGCAGCCAAATGGGTACCACGACACAAGGCCGAGAGCAGCAAAGCAAAGAGCCAGCCGTGCACAGCACCGGGAGGTGGCCCAGTGCAAAGGCAGCGTGGCACCCTGAAGGTGCCCGCTGCATTCTCATGTGTCCCTGGCCTGGGCAGGACAGGAATGTCCGTGGTCCAAGAGGGCCTTTCTGTGGCCCCTGTGGGCTCAAAGCTGCTGCTCTTCTGGCTCCATGGGGCCTAAAGTCACAGAGCTCAGCCTGCCCCACAGCAAGAGGAACAAGACTTGGATATCAGGCAGTGGAGCTCAACGCCTAAGGCTGAGGGGCGGGGGGCTCCAGTCTGGAGCACTGGGAGGGCACCCTCCCAGCCCCACAACAGCTGGCCTCACAGCCCTGAAAGGCCAGGACCAGGGTTCCACGCCTGATCCCAGGGCGTCCCTCCAACCGGCCAGCGACCTGGAAGCGCCAGAGCAGCCGGCTGTCGGGATCAAGGCGGCTGCCAGGGGGCTCCTTATGGCCTCTGCCAGCCAATTGCTCAGGGCTTAGCAGTGCCTCAGCCCCTCAGGGTCTCCCCCAGCCTGGCCAAGCTTGCCGGCAGCAGCGCCGCAGCCCCACAGCAGCTCCAGAGGAGCCCCATCCAGAGGCACCTGGGAGCCCTCAGCACTGCAGCCAGCAGCAGACGGGCACGAGGACACGGATGGCCCTTCCTGTCCGGCACAGAGCTGGTGGCCATCTCCAGGCACCGCTCTGGGAGGGTTCCCCGCAGCTCCGGCCCTTGCCCAGCCGCTCTGTGGGCAGCACAAAGGCTTCAGCAGAACCACCAAAGGCCAAAAGGCTTCTGGCCATTTTCCCTGCAACACTGCATGGCTAGACAGCTGGCTGAGCAGAAGCACCCTTGCGTCCCGCTCCCCCTATGCCCTACAGACCTTGCGCAGGAAAAGAAAGCTCCTGGGACTCTGTGTATTGTAAGCTATTTTATATTTACACAATCAAAGCCAACGAAAATACAAAGAGAAAAATCTGGAAGAAGACAAAGGAAATTGCTGCTGGCTCAAATGGCCCAAGCAGACTGAGTGCTGCAGATCACCTCTCCGGGGAGCTGCAGCAGAACAGTAAGGCAGTGCAGCAAAGACGAGGCCGTTTCCTCCATGCACTGCGGAATCGATCTCGCAGCTTCTGCCATGGGGAGTAGGGAGCTCTCTCAAGAGCCCGGAGAACTACACAAAATTCTACTGCAGCATCTCTGATTGCAGGACTGCTGTCATACGCCATTCCTTCGAGGGCTGCAAGCAAGAGGAACAGAGGCAAGGTCAGATCCCGCATATGCAGGGAGCCGAGGAGAGTCCCCTGCCAGTGCCATCCCCGTCGTCTCTTGCCATGGCCGGAAGGGAGCAGGGAGCAAGGGGATCAGCCCGAAGTTGCTGGCCACGAATGCCACACGTAGCCCTGATATCTCTGTATGCTCTGCCCACGGGTGCAGATCCCTCCGCAGCCGCGGCAGGGCTTGCAGCTGCCCCCTGCAGCCCCCGCGGTCAGCCCGCTGCCCTCACTCACTCACTCACCCGTGCAGATCAGCTGGAGCTCTTGCTGCTGCCCCCTCAGGTGCCGCCCGGCCATGCCTGTGAACACAGAGCCTGTCACGGCCCCAGCGGCACAGCTCCCTGCCAGCGGCGCTGCCGGCGCTGTGGCCACACGGGCTGCCGGCCAGGCAGAGCTCAGCCCGGGCCCGTGCCGCATGCTGCCGCCCCAGGGCACGGCTGCCAGAGGGCGGCAGCAGCAATGCCCAGGCCAGGCGGGGCTCCACGGCGCCGGGCCGGGCTGGCGCTGCCGGGGCAGCAGGCGGGGCCGGGGCCGAGCTGCCGAGCAGGCGGGCCGGGGAGGAGCCCGGGCTCGGGACTCACCCATGAACCTGACGGCCGCCTCTCGCAGGGACTCCTGTGAGCTCTGCAGGTAGTGCAGCGCCCGGCGCAGGTGCTCGGCCGCTCGGCTCCTGTCCTCTGCCAGCTGGAGAGAGCGGCAGGAGGGAAGGGTTGGCGCGGGCTCAGCTCCTGGGCCGGGCGCCGCCTGCGCCCATCGCCGGCCTCGCCTGCCCGCACAGCCCTGAGGCGCGGCCAGCAGCCGCTGGCCAAGGGCTCCCGAGGGGAGGGGCAGAGGGCCGGCTGCTGCCCGGGGAGCCGTGGTGCCGCCCCGCAGCCCCACCGGGCCGGGGCTCCGTGGGCACCCGACTCAGGCCCACGGGAGCCTGGAGAAGAGCCCGCGCGGCCTCTGGCTGCAGCAGCGGGCACAGCTGTTAGCCCCGCACACTGAGCACCGCCCTCAGGGACCTTCGCCATGCTGAGGCTGGGCAATCTCTGCTGTACTTACCAGGCACTCCCCAAAGCTCTGATCCATGTGTAGCATTTGTTCTATATCCCTCCTCTTCAGGAATCTGGCTGAGGAATGCAGCGTTTCCCGGGAGGCCTGGAGAGGGACAGACGTGCACAGATGGCCCCACAGTCCAGGGCACAGGAGCATCCCAGTGGCACAGGCTGGAGGAGGCTGCAGCCCACAAGGTGCCAGGGCAGGAGGCAGCCCAAGGCCCTGCCAGGGGCACAGCAGCTGGCCACAAGTGCTGACCTCAGCAACAGTCTGATTCTCATCATGGCAGTGGAAGCAGAGAGGGAGCAGGCTCTGGCGCACGTGGGACTTGAAGGCCTTTCTTCCCTCTTCTGTTAATAAGTCCAGCATCTCTTGGAAGAGAGCCATGGAGCTCAGCTGCACCTGGATATCATCCTGGATGAAAGGAAAGGGCAAAAGACCTGAGCATCAGCTGCTTCAGGCCCCCCAGGGCACAGGCGTGCATCTGCACAGGGCACCAAGGCTCCGGCCACCAGCCAGTGGCTGTGGCTGTGGGCGCAGAGCCTTACACTGTCAAAGAGTGGCAGGAGCGCCTCAGCCAGCTGCAGGGCGATGGGGGTGGCTATTGGAGCACCATTCTCAAGGAGCAAATATCTGAGTAGAAGAATGCTCATCCTGATCATGTCGCTGTCATTTTCCTCCAGGAGCTCCACTAGACTTTCAGTCAGGCTCCGCATTTGTTCAGCCTGTGCGGAACAGGACTTTGTGAAAGGCCGCCCTGCTGCCGCAGGGCCCAGAGGCCAAAGGCCTGTCCCGAAGCACCGGGGCAGCTGAAGTGGGAAGCAGGAGAGATGGGAAGAGCTGCCCCAGCGGCCGAAGCCCAGGCAAGGCCAAGCCACTGCGTTGCCCAGCCCCACGCTGCTGCCTGCACGGCTTCAGCCAGTGCCCCCTTCTCACCATCAAGGGATTCTTGCCCAGCACTACGAGGCCTCGGAGTGCCAAGTAACGCCTGGCCATGTGCTCGCTCTGCAGGTTCTGTGCCAGGATCTCCAGAACACTGTCACTGCATTCCCTCAAGTCCAGGCACTCGAGGACCTGAAAGGCACAGGGCAGTGACAGGGGAGCCGGCCGGCAGGAGCCCAGAAGCGCACAGGGCCGGGCCCAGGCAGCAGCGCAGGGCACGGGCACTGTCCTGGCAGCTGTGGCTGCCAGAGGCCAGAGGGCTGGGAGGCCGCTCAGCCAGGCAGCGCTGGCCTTGTGGCTCACCTCCACAAGGAATGCCAGGGCAGGGAAATCCCAGTATGGCATCTCTTTGCCGAGCAGGGCGAGCAGGTAGAATGCAACCGCGGAACAAAAGTGGATGGCTAAGCGGCGAATTTCTCTGAAGAGGGGAAAAAGGAAACAAGACCCTGATGCAGTGGGGCAAACCTCTGCCAGGTGGGACTCACCCAGTTCTCATCTTTCCCCAGTCCCCTTCCAGCAAGGGGACGTGGGCCATTTGGGAGTTGGTTGCTCATGGGCACCCTCCTCTGCCAGCCTTTTCCAGTCTGCTTGGCCGTCCCTGAGTGACAAGGCCCTCTGAGCCATGGCCACCACGGACACTTTGTGGGGCACCTGGGCACAGAGCAGCAATGTCAGAGGCAGTGGGGAGAAGGGGGTCTCACCTGGCAAGCAGAGCCACGGCAAAGTGGTGAGTGTCAAGAGAGAGCAGCGTGTCCCAGGCACACCTGCGCTCCATTGCCACCACCACATCCTCGCAGCGGAGAAGGCAGAGCAGGGACTTGAGGGTGCGCACAGCAAACCTGTGTGCACAGCAAAGGCCAGGTCACACTGGCAGCACTGGCTCCTCGGCAGGCCACGTGGCAGGGACAGGAGGAGTGGGATGGAGCACCTGTTGGGGCTGGTGGCAAGGCCGTGCTCTTCCTGGCATCCCTTCCAGAAGGTGTCGACCTCCTCTGGCATATCCAGAGTGCTGAAGAACACTTGGAATAGCAGATGCACAAATAGGCGGGGGAAATAGACCTTCAAGATCCGTGGGAGACAGGGCACCTGGAGGATCTTCCACATCACCACAGTTGCCTGCAAAGGACAAAGCTCCCCGAGACAGCGCTCAGTGCCGAGGTGTGTGTGTGGCAGGGCGCGAGCGTGGCAGGGAGAGGCCGGGAGAGACCATGGCAGGGGGAGCACGACGGGGCCTGGTGGGCCTGAAGCTGCCCCTGGGCCAGGTTTCAGGCCAGCGCCTGAGGCAGGGAGATGCAGTGGGGGAAGGAGGATGGAGAGCTGCTGGAGAGGCAGCCTTGGGGCCTGCAAAGGCCAGTTGCAGAAACTCACAGCCAGGGCAAAGACAGCCGTTTCGTCGCCATTGGAGGTGCAGGTGCTGTACTCTGGCCAGCTCCCCAGCACATCGAGGAGGATCAGCTGCACCAGCTCCGCAGTCCTGGCTGAGCCCATGATGGTCTTCCACATGGCCATGGCAGCTCTGTGGGGTTAGAGCTGTGTCTCAGGGGGGTCTCAGACACAGCAGCGGGGGCAGCTGAGCCGGCTGCCATTTCTGCCTCTGCCTACTGCCCCCCTGCCAGCAGCAGCCAGACAGCCCAGCCCTGTGGGGACAGAGCCCTGAGAGGCGGCAAGGGAGCATGGCAGCAGGCTCAGGGGCTGACATGGCAGGGCTGGGAAAGGGAGCATCCAGAGGGCCCTGGAACTCTCTGTTGCTGCGACACCTGGGGCAGGCTGTGCAGGGTGATGGGCTGGGGAGGCCTGAGCCCTGTGGGCAGGTGGGCCCCATACCTGTCACAGGACGGGGCCACACGCAGGAGCGTCATCACTGCGTCATTTGGCTGTGCTTGGGTGAGATGCAGCAGGGTCTTGTCCAGCCTGTGCTCAGCAGAATCATTGGCCATGAGCCACTGGTGGATGTAGCTCACCATGGCAGGCACCTGGAGAAGGCACGGGGAGACTTGGAATGCTGCCAGAGGGAGCAATGTTCCCAGCTTCCCCAGAGGAGTGCTTCCCTTCCCACCCCACTGCCATGTGGCCTGAAAGGCTCCCAGCAAGCAGCATGCGTGGATTGGGAGGCCAAGCAATTGCTGGGAGGATCAAAGCCTGGCCACAGGCTGCTTACTTGCTTTGGAGTGTAAAAATCTTCCTCTACAAGCATACACAGCAGGGCAGCACCGGTCTTGCTTAGGAAGATGGGCGAGTATGGTCTGAGGCCTACTCCCGCGGCGATGGTCTCTTCCTCCTCAATTCTCTTGAGGAAGTTGCAAACAAACTGTAGGAGAAGGGCAAAGTGCCGGGCATGTTGCATGCAGTGCTGCACACACGGTGCTGGGCTGAGCAGGGACAGCAGGCCCAGCCCAGGTGGGGGTGGCTGCAGGTACCTGCGCTGTCCTGCGGAAGCGGCCACGGCTGGACTCCTGCTCTTGTGTGCGCTCCAGGGCTGCATCTGGCAAAGAGCGAGCGCAGCCAGAGGTGAGGGGCTGCGGGAGAGGCCGGACAACACGGCCCAGCCCTGCCATCCCCAGGCAGAGAGAGCCCCGGGATGCCCCAGGGGATGGAGCACGGCCACTGCGGGGTTTCTGCCCGGCCCCTCTTCCGTCCTGTCCGTGGGCATGTCCCCAGGGGATAGCACGGCACGGCACGGCATGGGGTCCAAGCTGGTAGCAGGCACCAGTCCTGTGGCCCAGCTCTGCCACTCACCCTCCTGCGGTGGCTGGAACGGCACCACCTCTTCAGTCTGCTGTGCCGGGGCAGCTGCAGGGCCTTCTTCCTCCTCCTCCACCCAGGCCAGCTCAGGCACTGCCAGGTGTCTCTGCTCCATGTCTCTGCCTGGATTTGTGGCTATTTGCAGGAGAGTTGCCTTGGAAAAGCGCCAAGTCAGCAAGTCCTGCAGTGGGGCCTGGAAGGCACCTTCAAGGAAGAAGCCTCAGGAAGGCTAGAGGACAGCAAGTCCTGCCCTCGGTCTCAAGGGCCCCTGCCACAAGGACAGGGGACTCCTGACAAGGACTATGATATGGCCTCAAGGGCACCTGCAGAAGAGAAGCCTCAGGGAGACCACGGGTCAGCAAGTCCTGTGGTCTGGCCTGGAGCTCAGCTGCAGGAACAAGGCTTCAGAAAAGCTCCGGGTGGGACGCAAACAGGCGCGCTGTGCGGGGGCTCCTCACGGCACGGCTCTGTCCCGTCCTGTCCCGTCGCGTGCTCTGAGCACTGTGGCGTGCTCTTGTCACCTCCAGCTCCTATGTCACCCCGTGTCACAAAGGGCCCTTGGACACCCGTTCCATGTCACAGTGAGTGTGCGGCACCGTGTCACCAAGGGCCCTTGCACACACTGCCGCCTGCCCTGGGGCCACGCCCAGCCCACCCAAAGTGGCCCAGTTTGGAAGGAATGGCTGGCCCCAGGAGTCTAAGCGGGGCCGACAGGATCTTTAAGAAGGGCTCAGAGCATCAGCAAACGCTGCCATGCTCTGTGGCCTCAGGGCAGCAGAAGGAGCCCCCAGGGCTGCCGACGCAGCCGTTCTGGGAAGGGCACGGGGCCTTGCCGGGAAGCTGGCACGGCCTCCTTGGGACACGTCCCGGCTGCTGGCCGCCCTAAAGCTGCCGGTGTGACACGCACAAGGAACGTGTGGGCCCGGGCACCAATGCTGCTCTGAGGCCTGGGGCCCAGGCAGCGCTGACATCAGCAGGTGTGGCAGAGTCCCCGGCCAAGCAGACCTGCCAGCCCCCGAGCCCTGGCAGCGCTGGTGCCCGTCTCCTGCCCCAGAGACCTGTGGCCCCTGGGGGCTTTCTGTGCCAGAAGGAGCCAAAGGCCACGTGCCTTGGGGGCTGTGCCTCTTTCCTGCAGGGGCTGATGGCAGGAGCACCTGGAGCAACTGCTGGCACCCTTGGTCTCCGTCAGATGATGTTGCTCCTTCCTCAAATGAATTTTTCTCACGGAAGGCATTGGCAGTAGCACCAGAGCACCATCCATTGCTGAGTTACCCAGGGCAATTAGATTGCAAAGTTAACAGTCTGAAATTTCCTTGTGCTTTCCTCACTCTCCTTCCCACATTCTGGAAAAAACGGGATCTGCCCGGCCTCTGCATTTCTCAGCTTCACTTGCTGCGTGTCTTGCTCTGGCAGCTGGTGTCCAAACAAAAGTGTGTCTCTGCTGAGCACAGCAATGAGCGGCCACAAAGTTGCAAGTTCCCCAGTGAACGTCGTCGAGGCAGAGACGTGGAAGTGCGGAGGATAAGGACAACTCTGGGAGGAGAAGCTCTTCTGTGTCACTGATGATGGTGCCCACACCCTGAAGCAGCAGCTAAGAGAAGCGCTGGAAGCAGACGGGCGCACTTTTGGGCAGTACAATATCAAAAGATATGAACCCATTAGCCAGAATGCAAAGGAGGACTGCAAGGATGGAGTGTGGCCTGGAGGGGAAGCCCTGGATGCAGCTGAAGCCACTTTGTTCAGCCTGGAGGAGAGTAAAGGGCGTCACTGTGGTCTTCAACATCCTCCTGAGAGGAATCAGAGGGGCTGCTGCAGCTCTCGTCACTGCTGGCACCAGTGATCGGACCGGAGAAAAGGGCAGGGAGCTGGCACAGGGCAAGTTTCATTTCCGTATCAGATCAAGGTTTTTCACCCAGAGCACAGTCAGGCACTGGGACGGGCTCCCCGTTGACGCAGCCCAGCGGAGCCCGGGCTGGCTCTTGGGAAAACTGCGGCGCTGCGCCAGGAGCGGGGAACGGCCAAGGCTTGGGTGCTGCCCGCGGCTGACCCTGGTGAGCCACCGCTCAGTGCTTCAGGATCCACTAACTGCAGCACGGAGCAGGCCAAAGAGAAGGAGGAGGCTCCTCGAGTGTGAGGTTCCACAGGCCAAGGCTTATTCCAAGGGAAGGATTGGGCAGCAAAGAGCCGCCAGCACTTCTGTGCACGGGATTTTATCGGGGTACAACTCAGGGGGTGGATCCAAACGATTGAGCAATAAGGAATCTGCAGGGGAGGAGCGAGGGGATTCCATCAGTTGCTTGGGACTAATTAGGACAGATGGGAGGAGAGGGTAGGTCACGTGGGCCAGTGGGGCTTCCAGCAATAGAGGAATTCCAGAGGGGTGCTGCAGACAGGGATTGGTCCAAGGCAAAAGTGACAGGGAAGGTTCAGGAATAAAGAGCTGGATTATCTTGAGAGGCAGGGAAGGAGCTGGAACAAAGAGTGGGGAATGGCATGAGGGACAGCTTTGAGGGAGGGCAGAACCTAGGGGTAAACCAAATTGGGGAAAATACGGGGTACATGAAAACAAACCATTCGACGGGAACTGATAAATAAACACAAACTGGAACACCCCAGGGAAATGGTCACAGCACCAAGCCCGTCTGAGTTTGAGAAGTGTTCGAAGAACATTGAGCAGTGACGCAAGCTTTTAGACACTACATCAAAAGTAGAAAGTGTACCAAAGTCAAGAGAGGGAAAAAGAAAAAGAGCTCCCTGCAGCCATGGTGGCAGCTCTGGATCAGCAGCAGGGAGAGGACGGATGTAGGCGTGGTTGAAGCAGAGGCAGGGGCGAAAATAGCAGAGGCAGAGGAGGTTCAAAGCAGCCAGAGAGCAAGCTGGACGCAAATCAATGTGCATCTTGTAAGAAATCAGGACACTGGAAATAGGGCCAGTGCCCAGAGTTAGCAGACAAAGTACACAAAACTCTTGCAGCCACTCTAGATGATAAGAAATGACCGAGACTGGCAATTCTTACCCTAGCAGGCCACTGTTTAAAATACAGCTAAAGAATGATGAAGAAGTTGAAATTTTAAGAAATAGTGGAGACACATTTTCACTCTTGAATCAAGCACTGATACCCAAAAGTGAAAACTATCTTCAAGCAATAGGAGCAACTATAGGGCAGCCAGAAAATGCATTCTTCCTGAAACCACTTTGATGTAAAATCAAGAAGAAAATGGGAATACATCAGTTTCTTTCTACACCAAACTCACCCAAATCTGTCCTGTGCAGAGATTTGCTTGAAAATTTAGAAGCAACAGTTCCGTTTAGAAAAAGAAAACTTCAATGGAAGGTACCTGAAGACAAATGAGCGGTTTTAGCAGTAGGACTGACAATTGACACCAGACCAACAAACAAGAAGAACTAGTTAGAGCAAGTGTTGAATCAGGTGTACCCAAGAGTATGGGATACTGATAGCCCAGGAAAATCAAAACCAGCAGACCCCATGAAAATTGAGCTACAGACAAGAGTTAGGGCTGTAGTCAGAAAGCAATACCCTTGAAGATTAGCAGCTAGGAAAGGAATAGAGCCAACAGTCAATAAAATCCCTGACATCAGGACTATTGGAAGAATGGCAGTCAAAATGTAATACTGCTAGATCAGCAATAAAGAAACCTAATGGAACTCAGAGACTAGTGCCACATTTCCAGGCAATGAATGGTTTATACCTTACTAGCTTACTAGCTAAACTTGGAGATGATTTTATTTGGTGCGAGGAATGTCCATGGGCAGGTGCTGTCGAGAGCCGTTCCCTCTTGGTCTGAGAGACCAGCTCCCCCAGCCCACCTTGCTCCCAGGCCCGGAGGTTGTAACGTGCGCTCGACCGGCAGCCGAAGGAGGGCTCTTGACACCGTGTCTGATGCAACAGGGTTCATTGAAGGTAGGTCAGAGGGTGCAGCTTGGGTGAGGGTGAGAAGAGGGACAGGAAGAGGCAGGAGCACAAGCACTGTAACATGACACATAGGGCACCTGCAAGCTGCTGGGGAAGCCTCAAGTCTGCTCAGTGAGCCACGTGTGCCCTCAGCATTGGGACAGCCACCTTTCCCTCGGTGAGCCTCACATGCCAGGGTCAGCAAATCAAGAGGCACCAGGCATGCTGTAGGTGACTCAGAGCGAGTGCAGTGGGTCATGGTGGCCAGGGACCAGAAGCAGGCAGAAAGCCAACGGGGCTGGGGAAGAGGCTCTGCTGTGCTTACAGCGTGGGCTGAGGGCTGGGAGAGCTCCATTTCCCCCTTGAGATGTTGGAGACGGGGCCTTTCACCCTCCTGATAGGGCTGCCCCTGGCTGCAGGCAGCCAAATGGGTACCACGACACAAGGCCGAGAGCAGCAAAGCAAAGAGCCAGCCGTGCACAGCACAGGGAGGTGGCCCAGGGCAAAGGCAGCGTGGCACCCTGAAGTTGCCTGCTGCATTCTCATGTGTCCCTGGCCTGGGCAGGACAGGAATGTCCGTGGTCCAAGAGGGCCTTTCTGTGGCCCCTGTGGGCTCAAAGCTGCTGCTCTTCTGGCTCCATGGGGCCTAAAGTCACAGAGCTCGGCCTCCCCCACAGCAAGAGGAACAAGACTTGGATATCAGGCAGTGGAGCTCAACGCCTAAGGCTGAGGGGCGGGGGGCTCCAGTCTGGAGCACTGGGAGGGCACCCACCCAGCCCCACAACAGCTGGCCTCACAGCCCTGAAAGGCCAGGACCAGGGTTCCACGCCTGATCCCAGGGCGTCCCTCCAACCGGCCAGCGACCTGGAAGCGCCAGAGCAGCCGGCTGTCGGGATCAAGGCGGCTGCCAGGGAGCTCCTTATGGCCTCTGCCAGCCAATTGCTCAGGGCTTAGCAGTGCCTCAGCCCCTCAGGGTCTCCCCCAGCCTGGCCAAGCTTGCCGGCAGCAGCGCCGCAGCCCCACAGCAGCTCCAGAGGAGCCCCATCCAGAGGCACCTGGGAGCCCTCAGCACTGCAGCCAGCAGCAGACGGGCAGGAGGACACGGATGGCCCTTCCTGTCCGGCACAGAGCTGGTGGCCATCTCCAGGCACCGCTCTGGGAGGGTTCCCCGCAGCTCCGGCCCTTGCCCAGCCGCTCTGTGGGCAGCACAAAGGCTTCAGCAGAACCACCAAAGGCCAAAAGGCTTCTGGCCATTTTCCCTGCAACACTGCATGGCTAGACAGCTGGCTGAGCAGAAGCACCCTTGCGTCCCGCTCCCCCTATGCCCTACAGACCTTGCGCAGGAAAAGAAAGATCCTGGGACTCTGTGTATTGTAAGCTATTTTATATTTACACAATCAAAACCAACGAAAATACAAAGAGAAAAATCGGGAAGAAGACAAAGAAAATTGCTGCTGGCTCAAATGGCCCAAGCAGACTGAGTGCTGCAGATCACCTCTCCGGGGAGCTGCAGCAGAACAGTAAGGCAGTGCAGCAAAGACGAGGCCGTTTCCTCCATGCACTGCGGAATCGATCTCGCAGCTTCTGCCATGGGGAGTAGGGAGCTCTCTCAAGAGCCCGGAGAACTACACAAAATTCTACTGCAGCATCTCTGATTGCAGGACTGCTGTCATACGCCATTCCTTCAAGGGCTGCAAGCAAGAGGAACAGAGGCAAGGTCAGATCCCGCATATGCAGGGAGCCGAGGAGAGTCCCCTGCCAGTGCCATCCCCGTCGTCTCTTGCCATGGCCGGAAGGGAGCAGGGAGCAAGGGGATCAGCCCGAAGTTGCTGGCCACGAATGCCACACGTAGCCCTGATATCTCTGTATGCTCTGCCCACGGGTGCAGATCCCTGCGCAGCCGCGGCAGGGCTTGCAGCTGCCCCCTGCAGCCCCCGCGGTCAGCCCGCTGCCCTCACTCACTCACTCACCCGTGCAGATCAGCTGGAGCTCTTGCTGCTGCCCCCTCAGGTGCCGCCCGGCCATGCCTGTGAACACAGAGCCTGTCACGGCCCCAGCGGCACAGCTCCCTGCCAGCGGCGCTGCCGGCGCTGTGGCCACACGGGCTGCCGGCCAGGCAGAGCTCAGCCCGGGCCCGTGCCGCATGCTGCCGCCCCAGGGCACGGCTGCCAGAGGGCGGCAGCAGCAATGCCCAGGCCAGGCGGGGCTCCACGGCGCCGGGCCGGGCTGGCGCTGCCGGGGCAGCAGGCGGGGCCGGGGCCGAGCTGCCGAGCAGGCGGGCCGGGGAGGAGCCCGGGCTCGGGACTCACCCATGAACCTGACGGCCGCCTCTCGCAGGGACTCCTGTGAGCTCTGCAGGTAGTGCAGCGCCCGGCGCAGGTGCTCGGCCGCTCGGCTCCTGTCCTCTGCCAGCTGGAGAGAGCGGCAGGAGGGAAGGGTTGGCGCGGGCTCAGCTCCTGGGCCGGGCGCCGCCTGCGCCCATCGCCGGCCTCGCCTGCCCGCACAGCCCTGAGGCGCGGCCAGCAGCCGCTGGCCAAGGGCTCCCGAGGGGAGGGGCAGAGGGCCGGCTGCTGCCCGGGGAGCCGCGGTGCCGCCCCGCAGCCCCGCCGGGCCGGGGCTCCGTGGGCACCCGACTCAGGCCCACGGGAGCCTGGAGAAGAGCCCGCGCGGCCCGCGGCCTCTGGCTGCAGCAGCGGGCACAGCTGTTAGCCCCGCACACTGAGCACCGCCCTCAGGGACCTTGGCCATGCTGAGGCTGGGCGATCTGTGCTGTACTTACCAGGCACTCCCCAAAGCTCTGATCCACGTGTAGCATTTGTTCTATATCCCTCCTCTTCAGGAATCTGGCTGAGGAATGCAGCGTTTCCCGGGAGGCCTGGAGAGGGACAGACGTGCACAGATGGCCCCAGAGTCCAGGGCACAGGAGCATCCCAGTGGCACAGGCTGGAGGAGGCTGCAGCCCACAAGGTGCCAGGGCAGGAGGCAGCCCAAGGCCCTGCCAGGGGCACAGCAGCTGGCCACAAGTGCTGACCTCAGCAACAGTCTGATTCTCATCATGGCAGTGGAAGTAGAGAGGGAGCAGGCTCTGGCGCACGTGGGACTTGAAGGCCTTTCTTCCCTCTTCTGTTAATAAGTCCAGCATCTCTTGGAAGAGAGCCATGGAGCTCAGCTGCACCTGGATATCATCCTGGATGAAAGGAAAGGGCAAAAGACCTGAGCATCAGCTGCTTCAGGCCCCCCAGGGCACAGGCGTGCATCTGCACAGGGCACCAAGGCTCCGGCCACCAGCCAGTGGCTGTGGCTGTGGGCGCAGAGCCTTACACTGTCAAAGAGTGGCAGGAGCGCCTCAGCCAGCTGCAGGGCGATGGGGGTGGCTATTGGAGCACCATTCTCAAGGAGCAAATATCTGAGTAGAAGAATGCTCATCCTGATCATGTCGCTGTCATTTTCCTCCAGGAGCTCCACTAGACTTTCAGTCAGGCTCCGCATTTGTTCAGCCTGTGCGGAACAGGACTTTGTGAAAGGCCGCCCTGCTGCCGCGGGGCCCAGAGGCCAAAGGCCTGTCCCGAAGCACTGGGGCAGCTGAAGTGGGAAGCAGGAGAGATGGGAAGAGCTGCCCCAGCGGCCGAAGCCCAGGCAAGGCCAAGCCACTGCGTTGCCCAGCCCCACGCTGCTGCCTGCACGGCTTCAGCCAGTGCCCCCTTCTCACCATCAAGGGATTCTTGCCCAGCACTACGAGGCCTCGGAGTGCCAAGTAACGCCTGGCCATGTGCTCGCTCTGCAGGTTCTGTGCCAGGATCTCCAGAACACTGTCACTGCATTCCCTCAAGTCCAGGCACTCGAGGACCTGAAAGGCACAGGGCAGTGACAGGGGAGCCGGCCAGCAGGAGCCCAGAAGCGCACAGGGCCGGGCCCAGGCAGCAGCGCAGGGCACGGGCACTGTCCTGGCAGCTGTGGCTGCCAGAGGCCAGAGGGCTGGGAGGCCGCTCAGCCAGGCAGCGCTGGCCTTGTGGCTCACCTCCACAAGGAATGCCAGGGCAGGGAAATCCCAGTATGGCATCTCTTTGCCGAGCAGGGCGAGCAGGTAGAATGCAACCGCGGAACAAAAGTGGATGGCTAAGCGGCGAATTTCTCTGAAGAGGGGAAAAAGGAAACAAGACCCTGATGCAGTGGGGCAAACCTCTGCCAGGTGTGACTCACCCAGTTCTCATCTTTCCCCAGTCCCCTTCCAGCAAGGGGACGTGGGCCATTTGGGAGTTGGTTGCTCATGGGCACCCTCCTCTGCCAGCCTTTTCCAGCCTGCTTGGCCGTCCCTGAGTGACAAGGCCCTCTGAGCCATGGCCACCACGGACACTTTGTGGGGCACCTGGGCACAGAGCAGCAATGTCAGAGGCAGTGGGGAGAAGGGGGTCTCACCTGGCAAGCAGAGCCACGGCAAAGTGGTGAGTGTCAAGAGAGAGCAGCGTGTCCCAGGCACACCTGCGCTCCATTGCCACCACCACATCCTCGCAGCGGAGAAGGCAGAGCAGGGACTTGAGGGTGCGCACAGCAAACCTGTGTGCACAGCAAAGCCCAGGTCACACTGGCAGCACTGGCTCCTCGGCAGGCCACGTGGCAGGGACAGGAGGAGTGGGATGGAGCACCTGTTGGGGCTGGTGGCAAGGCCGTGCTCTTCCTGGCATCCCTTCCAGAAGGTGTCGACCTCCTCTGGCATATCCAGAGTGCTGAAGAACACTTGGAATAGCAGATGCACAAATAGGCGGGGGAAATACACCTTCAAGATCCGTGGGAGACAGGGCACCTGGAGGATCTTCCACATCACCACAGTTGCCTGCAAAGGACAAAGCCCCCCGAGACAGCACTCAGTGCCGAGGTGTGTGTGTGGCAGGGCGCGAGCGTGGCAGGGAGAGGCCGGGAGAGACCATGGCAGGGGGGAGCACGACGGGGCCTGGTGGGCCTGAAGCTGCCCCTGGGCCAGGTTTCAGGCCAGCGCCTGAGGCAGGGAGATGCATTGGGGGAAGGAGGATGGAGAGCTGCTGGAGAGGCAGCCTTGGGGCCTGCAAAGGCCAGTTGCAGAAACTCACAGCCAGGGCAAAGACAGCCGTTTCGTCCCCATTGGAGGTGCAGGTGCTGTACTCTGGCCAGCTCCCCAGCACATCGAGGAGGATCAGCTGCACCAGCTCCGCAGTCCTGGCTGAGCCCATGATGGTCTTCCACATGGCCATGGCAGCTCTGTGGGGTTAGAGCTGTGTCTCAGGGGGGTCTCAGACACAGCAGCGGGGGCAGCTGAGCCGGCTGCCATTTCTGCCTCTGCCTACTGCCCCCCTGCCAGCAGCAGCCAGACAGCCCAGCCCTGTGGGGACAGAGCCCTGAGAGGCGGCAAGGGAGCATGGCAGCAGGCTCAGGGGCTGACATGGCAGGGCTGGGAAAGGGAGCATCCAGAGGGCCCTGGAACTCTCTGTTGCTGCGACACCTGGGGCAGGCTGTGCAGGGTGATGGGCTGGGGAGGCCTGAGCCCTGTGGGCAGGTGGGCCCCATACCTGTCACAGGACGGGGCCACACGCAGGAGCGTCATCACTGCGTCATTTGGCTGTGCTTGGGTGAGATGCAGCAGGGTCTTGTCCAGCCTGTGCTCAGCAGAATCATTGGCCATGAGCCACTGGTGGATCTAGCTCACCATGGCAGGCACCTGGAGAAGGCACGGGGAGACTTGGAATGCTGCCAGAGGGAGCAATGTTCCCAGCTTCCCCAGAGGAGTGCTTCCCTTCCCACCCCACTGCCATGTGGCCTGAAAGGCTCCCAGCAAGCAGCATGCGTGGACTGGGAGGCCAAGCAATTGCTGGGAGGATCAAAGCCTGGCCACAGGCTGCTTACTTGCTTTGGAGTGTAAAAGTCTTCCTCTACAAGCATACACAGCAGGGCAGCACCGGTCTTGCTTAGGAAGATGGGCGAGTATGGTCTGAGGCCTACTCCTGCGGCGATG
Source organism: Zonotrichia albicollis (assembly GCF_047830755.1). NCBI lineage: Eukaryota > Metazoa > Chordata > Aves > Passeriformes > Passerellidae > Zonotrichia > Zonotrichia albicollis. Next base: position 75,717 of record NW_027428348.1, read on the forward strand.
GTCTCTTCCTCCTCAATTCTCTTGAGGAAGTTGCAAACAAACTGTAGGAGAAGGGCAAGAAGCCGGGCATGTTGCATGCAGTGCTGCACACACGGTGCTGGGCTGAGCAGGGACAGCAGGCCCAGCCCAGGTGGGGGTGGCTGCAGGTACCTGCGCTGTCCTGCGGAAGCGGCCACGGCTGGACTCCTGCTCTTGTGTGCGCTCCAGGGCTGCATCTGGCAAAGAGCGAGCGCAGCCAGAGATGAGGTGCTGCGGGAGAGGCCGGACAACACGGCCCAGCCCTGCCATCCCCAGGCAGAGAGAGCCCCGGGATGCCCCAGGGGATGGAGCACGGCCACTGCGGGGTTTCTGCCCGGCCCCTCTTCCGTCCGTGGGCATGTCCCCAGGGGATAGCATGGCACGGCACGGCACGGCATGGGGTCCAAGCTGGCAGCAGGCACCAGTCCTGTGGCCCAGCTCTGCCACTCACCCTCCTGCGGTGGCTGGAACGGCACCACCTCTTCAGTCTGCTGTGCCGGGGCAGCTGCAGGGCCTTCTTCCTCCTCCTCCACCCAGGCCAGCTCAGGCACTGCCAGGTGTCTCTGCTCCATGTCTCTGCCTGGATTTGTGGCTATTTGCAGGAGAGTTGCCTTGGAAAAGCGCCAAGTCAGCAAGTCCTGCAGTGGGGCCTGGAAGGCACCTTCAAGTAAGAAGCCTCAGGAAGGCTACAGGACAGCAAGTCCTGCCCTCGGTCTCAAGGGCCCCTGCCACAAGGACAGGGGACTCCTGACAAGGACTATGATATGGCCTCAAGGGCACCTGCAGAAGAGAAGCCTCAGGGAGACCACGGGTCAGCAAGTCCTGTGGTCTGGCCTGGAGCTCAGCTGCAGGAACAAGGCTTCAGAAAAGCTCCGGGTGGGACGCAAACAGGCGCGCTGTGCGGGGGCTCCTCATGGCACCGCTCTGTCCCGTCCTGTCCCGTCGCGTGCTCTGAGCACTGTGGCGTGCTCTTGTCACCTCCAGCTCCTATGTCACCCCGTGTCACAAAGGGCCCTTGGACACCCGTTCCATGTCACAGTGAGTGTGCGGCACCGTGTCACCAAGGGCCCTTGCACACACTGCCGCCTGCCCTGGGGCCACGCCCAGCCCACCCAAAGTGGCCCAGTTTGGAAGGAACGGCTGGCCCCAGGAGTCTAAGCAGGGCCGACAGGATCTTTAAGAAGGGCTCAGAGCATCAGCAAACGCTGCCATGCTCTGTGGCCTCAGGGCAGCAGAAGGAGCCCCCAGGGCTGCCGACGCAGCCGTTCTGGGAAGGGCACGGGGCCTTGCAGGGAAGCTGGCACGGCCTCCTTGGGACACGTCCTGGCTGCTGGCCGTCCTAAAGCTGCCGGTGTGACACGCACAAGGAACGTGTGGGCCCGGGCACCAATGCTGCTCTGAGGCCTGGGGCCCGGGCAGCGCTGACATCAGCAGGTGTGGCAGAGTCCCCGGCCAAGCAGACCTGCCAGCCCCCGAGCCCTGGCAGCGCTGGTGCCCGTCTCCTGCCCCAGAGACCTGTGGCCCCTGGGGGCTTTCTGTGCCAGAAGGAGCCAAAGGCCACGTGCCTTGGGGGCTCTGCCTCTTTCCTGCAGGGGCTGATGGCAGGAGCACTTGGAGCAACTGCTGGCACACTTGGTCTCCGTCAGATGATGTTGCTCCTTCCTCAAATGAATTTTTCTCATGGAAGGCATTGGCAGTAGCACCAGAGCACCATCCATTGCTGAGTTACCCAGGGCAATTAGATTGCAAAGTTAACAGTTTGAAATTTCCTTGTGCTTTTCTCACTCTCCTTCCCACATTCTGGAAAAAACGGAATCTGCCCGGCCTCTGCATTTCTCAGCTTCAATTGCTGCATGTTTTGCTCTGGCAGCTGGTGTCCAAACAAAAGTGTGTCCCTGCTGAGCACAGCAATGAGCAGCCACAAAGTTGCAAGCGCCCCAGTGAACATCAAGGCAGGGACGTGGAAGTGCGGAGGATAAGGACAACTCTGGGAGGAGAAGCTCTTCTGTGTCACTGATGATGGTGCCCACACCCTGAAGCAGCAGCCAAGAGAAGCGCTGGAAGCAGACGGGCGCACTTTTGGGCAGTACAATATCAAAAGATATGAACCCATTAGCCAGAATGCAAAGGAGGACTGCAAGGATGGAGTGTGGCCTGGAGGGGAAGCCCTGGATGCAGCTGAAGCCACTTTGTTCAGCCTGGAGGAGAGTAAAGGGCGTCATTGTGGTCTTCAACATCCTCCTGAGAGGAATCAGAGGGGCTGCTGCAGCTCTCGTCACTGCTGGCACCAGTGATCGGACCGGAGAAAAGGGCAGGGAGCTGGCACAGGGCAAGTTTCATTTCCGTATCAGATCAAGGTTTTTCACCCAGAGCACAGTCAGGCACTGGGACGGGCTCCCCGTTGACGCAGCCCAGCGGAGCCCGGGCTGGCTCTTGGGAAAACTGCGGCGCTGCGCCAGGAGCGGGGAACGGCCAAGGCTTGGGTCCTGCCCGCGGCTGACCCTGGTGAGCCACCGCTCAGTGCTTCAGGATCCACTAACTGCAGCACGGAGCAGGCCAAAGAGAAGGAGGAGGCTCCTCGAGTGTGAGGGCAGCAAAGAGCCGCCAGCACTTCTGTGCACGGGATTTTATCGGGGTACAACTCAGGGGGTGGATCCAAACGATTGAGCAATAAGGAATCTGCAGGGGAGGAGCGAGGGGATTCCATCAGTTGCTTGGGACTAATTAGGACAGATGGGAGGAGAGGGTAGGTCACGTGGGCCAGTGGGGCTTCCAGCAATAGAGGAATTCCAGAGGGGTGCTGCAGACAGGGATTGGTCCAAGGCAAAAGTGACAGGGAAGGTTCAGGAATAAAGAGCTGGATTATCTTGAGAGGCAGGGAAGGAGCTGGAACAAAGAGTGGGGAATGGCATGAGGGACAGCTTTGAGGGAGGGCAGAACCTAGGGGTAAACCAAATTGGGGAAAATACGGGGTACATGAAAACAAACCATTCTACGGGAACTGATAAATAAACACAAACTGGAACACCCCAGGGAAATGGTCACAGCACCAAGCCCGTCTGAGTTTGAGAAGTGTTCGAAGAACATTGAGCAGTGACGCAAGCTTTTAGACACTACATCAAAAGTAGAAAGTGTACCAAAGTCAAGAGAGGGAAAAAGAAAAAGAGCTCCCTGCAGCCATGGTGGCAGCTCTGGATCAGCAGCAGGGAGAGGACGGATGTAGGCGTGGTTGAAGCAGAGGCAGGGGCGAAAATAGCAGAGGCAGAGGAGGTTCAAAGCAGCCAGAGAGCAAGCTGGACGCAAATCAATGTGCATCTTGTAAGAAATCAGGACACTGGAAATAGGGCCAGTGCCCAGAGTTAGCAGACAAAGTACACAAAACTCTTGCAGCCACTCTAGATGATAAGAAATGACCGAGACTGGCAATTCTTACCCTAGCAGGCCACTGTTTAAAATACAGCTAAAGAATGATGAAGAAGTTGAAATTTTAAGAAATAGTGGAGACACATTTTCACTCTTGAATCAAGCACTGATACCCAAAAGTGAAAACTATCTTCAAGCAATAGGAGCAACTATAGGGCAGCCAGAAAATGCATTCTTCCTGAAACCACTTTGATGTAAAATCAAGAAGAAAATGGGAATACATCAGTTTCTTTCTACACCAAACTCACCCAAATCTGTCCTGTGCAGAGATTTGCTTGAAAATTTAGAAGCAACAGTTCCGTTTAGAAAAAGAAAACTTCAATGGAAGGTACCTGAAGACAAATGAGCGGTTTTAGCAGTAGGACTGACAATTGACACCAGACCAACAAACAAGAAGAACTAGTTAGAGCAAGTGTTGAATCAGGTGTACCCAAGAGTATGGGATACTGATAGCCCAGGAAAATCAAAACCAGCAGACCCCATGAAAATTGAGCTACAGACAAGAGTTAGGGCTGTAGTCAGAAAGCAATACCCTTGAAGATTAGCAGCTAGGAAAGGAATAGAGCCAACAGTCAATAAAATCCCTGACATCAGGACTATTGGAAGAATGGCAGTCAAAATGTAATACTGCTAGATCAGCAATAAAGAAACCTAATGGAACTCAGAGACTAGTGCCACATTTCCAGGCAATGAATGGTTTATACCTTACTAGCTTACTAGCTAAACTTGGAGATGATTTTATTTGGTGCGAGGAATGTCCATGGGCAGGTGCTGTCGAGAGCCGTTCCCTCTTGGTCTGAGAGACCAGCTCCCCCAGCCCACCTTGCTCCCCGGCCCGGAGGTTGTAACGTGCGCTCGACCGGCAGCCGAAGGAGGGCTCTTGACACCGTGTCTGATGCAACAGGGTTCATTGAAGGTAGGTCAGAGGGTGCAGCTTGAGTGAGGGTGAGAAGAGGGACAGGAAGAGGCAGGAGCACAAGCACTGTAACATGACACATAAGGCACCTGCAAGCTGCTGGGGAAGCCTCAAGTCTGCTCAGTGAGCCACGTGTGCCCTCAGCATTGGGACAGCCACCTTTCCCTCGGTGAGCCTCACATGCCAGGGTCAGCAAATCAAGAGGCACCAGGCATGCTGTAGGTGACTCAGAGCGAGTGCAGTGGGTCATGGTGGCCAGGGACCAGAAGCAGGCAGAAAGCCAACGGGGCTGGGGAAGAGGCTCTGCTGTGCTTACAGCGTGGGCTGAGGGCTGGGAGAGCTCCATTTCCCCCTTGAGATGTTGGAGACGGGGCCTTTCACCCTCCTGATAGGGCTGCCCCTGGCTGCAGGCAGCCAAATGGGTACCACGACACAAGGCCGAGAGCAGCAAAGCAAAGAGCCAGCCGTGCACAGCACAGGGAGGTGGCCCAGTGCAAAGGCAGCGTGGCACCCTGAAGGTGCCCGCTGCATTCTCATGTGTCCCTGGCCTGGGCAGGACAGGAATGTCCGTGGTCCAAGAGGGCCTTTCTGTGGCCCCTGTGGGCTCAAAGCTGCTGCTCTTCTGGCTCCATGGGGCCTAAAGTCACAGAGCTCAGCCTCCCCCACAGCAAGAGGAACAAGACTTGGATATCAGGCAGTGGAGCTCAACGCCTAAGGCTGAGGGGCGGGGGGCTCCAGTCTGGAGCACTGGGAGGGCACCCTCCCAGCCCCACAACAGCTGGCCTCACAGCCCTGAAAGGCCAGGACCAGGGTTCCACGCCTGATCCCAGGGCGTCCCTCCAACCGGCCACTGACCTGGAAGCGCCAGAGCAGCCGGCTGTCGGGATCAAGGCGGCTGCCAGGGGGCTCCTTATGGCCTCTGCCAGCCAATTGCTCAGGGCTTAGCAGTGCCTCAGCCCCTCAGGGTCTCCCCCAGCCTGGCCAAGCTTGCCGGCAGCAGCGCCGCAGCCCCACAGCAGCTCCAGAGGAGCCCCATCCAGAGGCACCTGGGAGCCCTCAGCACTGCAGCCAGCAGCAGACGGGCACGAGGACACGGATGGCCCTTCCTGTCCGGCACAGAGCTGGTGGCCATCTCCAGGCACCGCTCTGGGAGGGTTCCCCGCAGCTCCGGCCCTTGCCCAGCCGCTCTGTGGGCAGCACAAAGGCTTCAGCAGAACCACCAAAGGCCAAAAGGCTTCTGGCCATTTTCCCTGCAACACTGCATGGCTAGACAGCTGGCTGAGCAGAAGCACCCTTGCGTCCCGCTCCCCCTATGCCCTACAGACCTTGCGCAGGAAAAGAAAGATCCTGGGACTCTGTGTATTGTAAGCTATTTTATATTTACACAATCAAAACCAACGAAAATACAAAGAGAAAAATCGGGAAGAAGACAAAGAAAATTGCTGCTGGCTCAAATGGCCCAAGCAGACTGAGTGCTGCAGATCACCTCTCCGGGGAGCTGCAGCAGAACAGTAAGGCAGTGCAGCAAAGACGAGGCCGTTTCCTCCATGCACTGCGGAATCGATCTCGCAGCTTCTGCCATGGGGAGTAGGGAGCTCTCTCAAGAGCCCGGAGAACTACACAAAATTCTACTGCAGCATCTCTGATTGCAGGACTGCTGTCATACGCCATTCCTTCAAGGGCTGCAAGCAAGAGGAACAGAGGCAAGGTCAGATCCCGCATATGCAGGGAGCCGAGGAGAGTCCCCTGCCAGTGCCATCCCTGTCGTCTCTTGCCATGGCCGGAAGGGAGCAGGGAGCAAGGGGATCAGCCCGAAGTTGCTGGCCACGAATGCCACACGTAGCCCTGATATCTCTGTATGCTCTGCCCACGGGTGCAGATCCCTCCGCAGCCGCGGCAGGGCTTGCAGCTGCCCCCTGCAGCCCCCGCGGTCAGCCCGCTGCCCTCACTCACTCACTCACCCGTGCAGATCAGCTGGAGCTCTTGCTGCTGCCCCCTCAGGTGCCGCCCGGCCATGCCTGTGAACACAGAGCCTGTCACGGCCCCAGCGGCACAGCTCCCTGCCAGCGGCGCTGCCGGCGCTGTGGCCACACGGGCTGCCGGCCAGGCAGAGCTCAGCCCGGGCCCGTGCCGCATGCTGCCGCCCCAGGGCACGGCTGCCAGAGGGCGGCAGCAGCAATGCCCAGGCCAGGCGGGGCTCCACGGCGCCGGGCCGGGCTGGCGCTGCCGGGGCAGCAGGCGGGGCCGGGGCCGAGCTGCCGAGCAGGCGGGCCGGGGAGGAGCCCGGGCTCGGGACTCACCCATGAACCTGACGGCCGCCTCTCGCAGGGACTCCTGTGAGCTCTGCAGGTAGTGCAGCGCCCGGCGCAGGTGCTCGGCCGCTCGGCTCCTGTCCTCTGCCAGCTGGAGAGAGCGGCAGGAGGGAAGGGTTGGCGCGGGCTCAGCTCCTGGGCCGGGCGCCGCCTGCGCCCATCGCCGGCCTCGCCTGCCCGCACAGCCCTGAGGCGCGGCCAGCAGCCGCTGGCCAAGGGCTCCCGAGGGGAGGGGCAGAGGGCCGGCTGCTGCCCGGGGAGCCGTGGTGCCGCCCCGCAGCCCCGCCGGGCCGGGGCTCCGTGGGCACCCGACTCAGGCCCACGGGAGCCTGGAGAAGAGCCCGCGCGGCCCGCGGCCTCTGGCTGCAGCAGCGGGCACAGCTGTTAGCCCCGCACACTGAGCACCGCCCTCAGGGACCTTGGCCATGCTGAGGCTGGGCGATCTGTGCTGTACTTACCAGGCACTCCCCAAAGCTCTGATCCACGTGTAGCATTTGTTCTATATCCCTCCTCTTCAGGAATCTGGCTGAGGAATGCAGCGTTTCCCGGGAGGCCTGGAGAGGGACAGACGTGCACAGATGGCCCCACAGTCCAGGGCACAGGAGCATCCCAGTGGCACAGGCTGGAGGAGGCTGCAGCCCACAAGGTGCCAGGGCAGGAGGCAGCCCAAGGCCCTGCCAGGGGCACAGCAGCTGGCCACAAGTGCTGACCTCAGCAACAGTCTGATTCTCATCATGGCAGTGGAAGTAGAGAGGGAGCAGGCTCTGGCGCACGTGGGACTTGAAGGCCTTTCTTCCCTCTTCTGTTAATAAGTCCAGCATCTCTTGGAAGAGAGCCATGGAGCTCAGCTGCACCTGGATATCATCCTGGATGAAAGGAAAGGGCAAAAGACCTGAGCATCAGCTGCTTCAGGCCCCCCAGGGCACAGGCATGCATCTGCACAGGGCACCAAGGCTCCGGCCACCAGCCAGTGGCTGTGGCTGTGGGCGCAGAGCCTTACACTGTCAAAGAGTGGCAGGAGCGCCTCAGCCAGCTGCAGGGCGATGGGGGTGGCTATTGGAGCACCATTCTCAAGGAGCAAATATCTGAGTAGAAGAATGCTCATCCTGATCATGTCGCTGTCATTTTCCTCCAGGAGCTCCACTAGACTTTCAGTCAGGCTCCGCATTTGTTCAGCCTGTGCGGAACAGGACTTTGTAAAAGGCCGCCCTGCTGCCGCGGGGCCCAGAGGCCAAAGGCCTGTCCCGAAGCACTGGGGCAGCTGAAGTGGGAAGCAGGAGAGATGGGAAGAGCTGCCCCAGCGGCCGAAGCCCAGGCAAGGCCAAGCCACTGCGTTGCCCAGCCCCACGCTGCTGCCTGCACGGCTTCAGCCAGTGCCCCCTTCTCACCATCAAGGGATTCTTGCCCAGCACTACGAGGCCTCGGAGTGCCAAGTAACGCCTGGCCATGTGCTCGCTCTGCAGGTTCTGTGCCAGGATCTCCAGAACACTGTCACTGCATTCCCTCAAGTGCAGGCACTCGAGGACCTGAAAGGCACAGGGCAGTGACAGGGGAGCCGGCCAGCAGGAGCCCAGAAGCGCACAGGGCCGGGCCCAGGCAGCAGCGCAGGGCACGGGCACTGTCCTGGCAGCTGTGGCTGCCAGAGGCCAGAGGGCTGGGAGGCCGCTCAGCCAGGCAGCGCTGGCCTTGTGGCTCACCTCCACAAGGAATGCCAGGGCAGGGAAATCCCAGTATGGCATCTCTTTGCCGAGCAGGGCGAGCAGGTAGAATGCAACCGCGGAACAAAAGTGGATGGCTAAGCGGCGAATTTCTCTGAAGAGGGGAAAAAGGAAACAAGACCCTGATGCAGTGGGGCAAACCTCTGCCAGGTGTGACTCACCCAGTTCTCATCTTTCCCCAGTCCCCTTCCAGCAAGGGGACGTGGGCCATTTGGGAGTTGGTTGCTCATGGGCACCCTCCTCTGCCAGCCTTTTCCAGCCTGCTTGGCCGTCCCTGAGTGACAAGGCCCTCTGAGCCATGGCCACCACGGACACTTTGTGGGGCACCTGGGCACAGAGCAGCAATGTCAGAGGCAGTGGGGAGAAGGGGGTCTCACCTGGCAAGCAGAGCCACGGCAAAGTGGTGAGTGTCAAGAGAGAGCAGCGTGTCCCAGGCACACCTGCGCTCCATTGCCACCACCACATCCTCGCAGCGGAGAAGGCAGAGCAGGGACTTGAGGGTGCGCACAGCAAACCTGTGTGCACAGCAAAGGCCAGGTCACACTGGCAGCACTGGCTCCTCGGCAGGCCACGTGGCAGGGACAGGAGGAGTGGGATGGAGCACCTGTTGGGGCTGGTGGCAAGGCCGTGCTCTTCCTGGCATCCCTTCCAGAAGGTGTCGACCTCCTCTGGCATATCCAGAGTGCTGAAGAACACTTGGAATAGCAGATGCACAAATAGGCGGGGGAAATACACCTTCAAGATCCGTGGGAGACAGGGCACCTGGAGGATCTTCCACATCACCACAGTTGCCTGCAAAGGACAAAGCCCCCCGAGACAGCGCTCAGTGCCGAGGTGTGTGTGTGGCAGGGCGCGAGCGTGGCAGGGAGAGGCCGGGAGAGACCATGGCAGGGGGGAGCACGACGGGGCCTGGTGGGCCTGAAGCTGCCCCTGGGCCAGGTTTCAGGCCAGCGCCTGAGGCAGGGAGATGCATTGGGGGAAGGAGGATGGAGAGCTGCTGGAGAGGCAGCCTTGGGGCCTGCAAAGGCCAGTTGCAGAAACTCACAGCCAGGGCAAAGACAGCCGTTTCGTCCCCATTGGAGGTGCAGGTGCTGTACTCTGGCCAGCTCCCCAGCACATCGAGGAGGATCAGCTGCACCAGCTCCGCAGTCCTGGCTGAGCCCATGATGGTCTTCCACATGGCCATGGCAGCTCTGTGGGGTTAGAGCTGTGTCTCAGGGGGGTCTCAGACACAGCAGCGGGGGCAGCTGAGCCGGCTGCCATTTCTGCCTCTGCCTACTGCCCCCCTGCCAGCAGCAGCCAGACAGCCCAGCCCTGTGGGGACAGAGCCCTGAGAGGCGGCAAGGGAGCATGGCAGCAGGCTCAGGGGCTGACATGGCAGGGCTGGGAAAGGGAGCATCCAGAGGGCCCTGGAACTCTCTGTTGCTGCGACACCTGGGGCAGGCTGTGCAGGGTGATGGGCTGGGGAGGCCTGAGCCCTGTGGGCAGGTGGGCCCCATACCTGTCACAGGACGGGGCCACACGCAGGAGCGTCATCACTGCGTCATTTGGCTGTGCTTGGGTGAGATGCAGCAGGGTCTTGTCCAGCCTGTGCTCAGCAGAATCATTGGCCATGAGCCACTGGTGGATGTAGCTCACCATGGCAGGCACCTGGAGAAGGCACGGGGAGACTTGGAATGCTGCCAGAGGGAGCAATGTTCCCAGCTTCCCCAGAGGAGTGCTTCCCTTCCCACCCCACTGCCATGTGGCCTGAAAGGCTCCCAGCAAGCAGCATGCGTGGACTGGGAGGCCAAGCAATTGCTGGGAGGATCAAAGCCTGGCCACAGGCTGCTTACTTGCTTTGGAGTGTAAAAGTCTTCCTCTACAAGCATACACAGCAGGGCAGCACCGGTCTTGCTTAGGAAGATGGGCGAGTATGGTCTGAGGCCTACTCCCGCGGCGATGGTCTCTTCCTCCTCAATTCTCTTGAGGAAGTTGCAAACAAACTGTAGGAGAAGGGCAAGAAGCCGGGCATGTTGCATGCAGTGCTGCACACACGGTGCTGGGCTGAGCAGGGACAGCAGGCCCAGCCCAGGTGGGGGTGGCTGCAGGTACCTGCGCTGTCCTGCGGAAGCGGCCACGGCTGGACTCCTGCTCTTGTGTGCGCTCCAGGGCTGCATCTGGCAAAGAGCGAGCGCAGCCAGAGATGAGGGGCTGCGGGAGAGGCCGGACAACACGGCCCAGCCCTGCCATCCCCAGGCAGAGAGAGCCCCGGGATGCCCCAGGGGATGGAGCACGGCCACTGCGGGGTTTCTGCCCGGCCCCTCTTCCGTCCGTGGGCATGTCCCCAGGGGATAGCATGGCACGGCACGGCACGGCATGGGGTCCAAGCTGGCAGCAGGCACCAGTCCTGTGGCCCAGCTCTGCCACTCACCCTCCTGCGGTGGCTGGAACGGCACCACCTCTTCAGTCTGCTGTGCCGGGGCAGCTGCAGGGCCTTCTTCCTCCTCCTCCACCCAGGCCAGCTCAGGCACTGCCAGGTGTCTCTGCTCCATGTCTCTGCCTGGATTTGTGGCTATTTGCAGGAGAGTTGCCTTGGAAAAGCGCCAAGTCAGCAAGTCCTGCAGTGGGGCCTGGAAGGCACCTTCAAGGAAGAAGCCTCAGGAAGGCTACAGGACAGCAAGTCCTGCCCTCGGTCTCAAGGGCCCCTGCCACAAGGACAGGGGACTCCTGACAAGGACTATGATATGGCCTCAAGGGCACCTGCAGAAGAGAAGCCTCAGGGAGACCACGGGTCAGCAAGTCCTGTGGTCTGGCCTGGAGCTCAGCTGCAGGAACAAGGCTTCAGAAAAGCTCCGGGTGGGACGCAAACAGGCGCGCTGTGCGGGGGCTCCTCACGGCACCGCTCTGTCCCGTCCTGTCCCGTCGCGTGCTCTGAGCACTGTGGCGTGCTCTTGTCACCTCCAGCTCCTATGTCACCCCGTGTCACAAAGGGCCCTTGGACACCCGTTCCATGTCACAGTGAGTGTGCGGCACCGTGTCACCAAGGGCCCTTGCACACACTGCCGCCTGCCCTGGGGCCACGCCGAACCCACCCAAAGTGGCCCAGTTTGGAAGGAACGGCTGGCCCCAGGAGTCTAAGCAGGGCCGACAGGATCTTTAAGAAGGGCTCAGAGCATCAGCAAATGCTGCCATGCTCTGTGGGCTCAGGGCAGCAGAAGGAGCCCCCAGGGCTGCCGACGCAGCCGTTCTGGGAAGGGCACGGGGCATTGCAGGGAAGCTGGCACGGCCTCCTTGGGACACGTCCTGGCTGCTGGCCGTCCTAAAGCTGCCGGTGTGACACGCACAAGGAACGTGTGGGCCCGGGCACCAATGCTGCTCTGAGGTCTTGGGCTGGGAGAGCGCTGACATCAGCAGATGTGGCAGAGTCCCCGGCCAAGCAGACCTGCCAGCCCCCGAGCCCTGGCAGCGCTGGTGCCCGTCTCCTGCCCCAAGAGACCTGTGGCCCCTGGGGGCTTTCTGTGCCAGAAGGAGCCAAAGGCCACGTGCCCTGGGGGCTGTGCCTCTTTCCTGCAGGGGCTGATGGCAGGAGCACCTGGAGCAACTGCTGGCACACTTGGTCTCCGTCAGATGATGTTGCTCCTTCCTCAAATGAATTTTTCTCACGGAACGCATTGGCAGTAGCACCAGAGCACCATCCATTGCTGAGTTACCCAGGGCAATTAGATTGCAAAGTTAACAGTCTGAAATTTCCTTGTGCTTTTCTCACTCTCCTTCCCACATTCTGGAAAAAACGGAATCTGCCCGGCCTCTGCATTTCTCAGCTTCACTTGCTGCATGTTTTGCTCTGGCAGCTGGTGTCCAAACAAAAGTGTGTCCCTGCTGAGCACAGCAATGAGCGGCCACAAAGTTGCAAGTTCCCCAGTGAACGTCGAGGCAGAGACGTGGAAGTGCGGAGGATAAGGACAACTCTGGGAGGAGAAGCTCTTCTGTGTCTCTGATGATGGTGCCCACACCCTGAAGCAGCAGCCAAGAGAAGCGCTGGAAGCAGACGGGCGCACTTTTGGGCAGTACAATATCAAAAGATATGAAACCATTAGCCAGAATGCAAAGGAGGACTGCAAGGATGGAGTGTGGCCTGGAGGGGAAGCCCTAGATGCAGCTGAAGCCACTTTGTTCAGCCTGGAGGAGAGTAAAGGGCGTCATTGTGGTCTTCAACATCCTCCTGAGAGGAATCAGAGGGGCTGCCGCAGCTCTCGTCACTGCTGTGACCAGTGATCGGACCGGAGAAAAGGGCAGGGAGCTGGGACAGGGCAAGTTTCATTTCCGTATCAGATCAAGGTTTTTCACCCAGAGCACAGTCAGGCACTGGGACGGGCTCCCCGTTGACGCAGCCCAGCGGAGCCCGGGCTGGCTCTTGGGAAAACTGCGGCGCTGCGCCAGGAGCGGGGAACGGCCAAGGCTTGGGTCCTGCCCGCGGCTGACCCTGGTGAGCCACCGCTCAGTGCTTCAGGATCCACTAACTGCAGCACGGAGCAGGCCAAAGAGAAGGAGGAGGCTCCTCGAGTGTGAGGTTCCACAGGCCAAGGCTTATTCCAAGGGAAGGATTGGGCAGCAAAGAGCCGCCAGCACTTCTGTGCACGTGATTTTATCGGGGTACAACTCAGGGGGTGGATCCAAACGATTGAGCAATAAGGAATCTGCAGGGGAGGAGCGAGGGGATTCCATCACTTGCTTGGGACTAATTAGGACAGATGGGAGGAGAGGGTAGGTCACGTGGGCCAGTGGGGCTTCCAGCAATAGAGGAATTCCAAAGGGGTGCTGCAGACAGGGATTGGTCCAAGGCAAAAGTGACAGGGAAGGTTCAGGAATAAAGAGCTGGATTATCTTGAGAGGCAGGGAAGGAGCTGGAACAAAGAGTGGGGAATGGCATGAGGGACAGCTTTGAGGGAGGGCAGAACCTAGGGGTAAACCAAATTGGGGAAAATACGGGGTACATGAAAACAAACCATTCTACGGGAACTGATAAATAAACACAAACTGGAACACCCCAGGGAAATAAATGGTCACAGCACCAAGCCCGTCTGAGTTTGAGAAGTGTTCGAAGAACATTGAGCAGTGACGCAAGCTTTTAGACACTACATCAAAAGTAGAAAGTGTACCAAAGTCAAGAGAGGGAAAAAGAAAAAGAGCTCCCTGCAGCCATGGTGGCAGCTCTGGATCAGCAGCAGGGAGAGGACGGATGTAGGCGTGGTTGAAGCAGAGGCAGGGGCGAAAATAGCAGAGGCAGAGGAGGTTCAAAGCAGCCAGAGAGCAAGCTGGACGCAAATCAATGTGCATCTTGTAAGAAATCAGGACACTGGAAATAGGGCCAGTGCCCAGAGTTAGCAGACAAAGTACACAAAACTCTTGCAGCCACTCTAGATGATAAGAAATGACCGAGACTGGCAATTCTTACCCTAGCAGGCCACTGTTTAAAATACAGCTAAAGAATGATGAAGAAGTTGAAATTTTAAGAAATAGTGGAGACACATTTTCACTCTTGAATCAAGCACTGATACCCAAAAGTGAAAACTATCTTCAAGCAATAGGAGCAACTATAGGGCAGCCAGAAAATGCATTCTTCCTGAAACCACTTTGATGTAAAATCAAGAAGAAAATGGGAATACATCAGTTTCTTTCTACACCAAACTCACCCAAATCTGTCCTGTGCAGAGATTTGCTTGAAAATTTAGAAGCAACAGTTCCGTTTAGAAAAAGAAAACTTCAATGGAAGGTACCTGAAGACAAATGAGCGGTTTTAGCAGTAGGACTCACAATTGACACCAGACCAACAAACAAGAAGAACTAGTTAGAGCAAGTGTTGAATCAGGTGAACCCAAGAGTATGGGATACTGATAGCCCAGGAAAATCAAAACCAGCAGACCCCATGAAAATTGAGCTACAGACAAGAGTTAGGGCTGTAGTCAGAAAGCAATACCCTTGAAGATTAGCAGCTAGGAAAGGAACAGAGCCAACAGTCAATAACATCCCTGACATCAGGACTATTGGAAGAATGGCAGTCAAAATGTAATACTGCTAGATCAGCAATAAAGAAACCTAATGGAACTCAGAGACTAGTGCCACATTTCCAGGCAATGAATGGTTTATACCTTACTAGCTTACCAGCTAAACTTGGAGATGATTTTATTTGGTGCGGGGAATGTCCATGGGCAGGTGCTGTCGAGAGCCGTTCCCTCTTGGTCTGAGAGACCAGCTCCCCCAGCCCACCTTGCTCCCAGGCCCGGAGGTTGTAACGTGCGCTCGACCGGCAGCCGAAGGAGGGCTCTTGACACCGTGTCTGATGCAAGAGGGTTCATTGAAGGTAGGTCAGAGGGTGCAGCTTGGGTGAGAGTGAGAAGAGGGACAGGAAGAGGCAGGAGCACAAGCACTGTAACATGACACATAGGGCATCTGCAAGCTGCTGGGGAAGCCTCAAGTCTGCTCAGTGAGCCACGTGTGCCCTCAGCATTGGGACAGCCACCTTTCCCTCGGTGAGCCACACATGCCAGGGTCAGCAAATCAAGAGGCACCAGGCATGCTGTAGGTGACTCAGAGCGAGTGCAGTGGGTCATGGTGGCCAGGGACCAGAAGCAGGCAGAAAGGCAACGGGGCTGGGGAAGAGGCTCTGCTGTGCTTACAGCGTGGGCTGAGGGCTGGGAGAGCTCCATTTCCCCCTTGAGATGTTGGAGACGGGGCCTTTCACCCTCCTGATAGGGCTGCCCCTGGCTGCAGGCAGCCAAATGGGTACCACGACACAAGGCCGAGAGCAGCAAAGCAAAGAGCCAGCCGTGCACAGCACAGGGAGGTGGCCCAGTGCAAAGGCAGCGTGGCACCCTGAAGGTGCCCGCTGCATTCTCATGTGTCCCTGGCCTGGGCAGGACAGGAATGTCCGTGGTCCAAGAGGGCCTTTCTGTGGCCCCTGTGGGCTCAAAGCTGCTGCTCTTCTGGCTCCATGGGGCCTAAAGCCACAGAGCTCAGCCTGCCCCACAGCAAGAGGAACAAGACTTGGATATCAGGCAGTGGAGCTCAACGCCTAAGGCTGAGGGGCGGGGGGCTCCAGTCTGGAGCACTGGGAGGGCACCCACCCAGCCCCACAACAGCTGGCCTCACAGCCCTGAAAGGCCAGGACCAGGGTTCCACGCCTGATCCCAGGGCGTCCCTCCAACCGGCCAGCGACCTGGAAGCGCCAGAGCAGCCGGCTGTCGGGATCAAGGCGGCTGCCAGGGGGCTCCTTATGGCCTCTGCCAGCCAATTGCTCAGGGCTTAACAGTGCCTCAGCCCCTCAGGGTCTCCCCCAGCCTGGCCAAGCTTGCCGGCAGCAGCGCCGCAGCCCCACAGCAGCTCCAGAGGAGCCCCATCCAGAGGCACCTGGGAGCCCTCAGCACTGCAGCCAGCAGCAGACGGGCACGAGGACACGGATGGCCCTTCCTGTCCGGCACAGAGCTGGTGGCCATCTCCAGGCACCGCTCTGGGAGGGTTCCCCGCAGCTGCGGCCCTTGCCCAGCCGCTCTGTGGGCAGCACAAAGGCTTCAGCAGAACCACCAAAGGCCAAAAGGCTTCTGGCCATTTTCCCTGCAACACTGCATGGCTAGACAGCTGGCTGAGCAGAAGCACCCTTGCGTCCCGCTCCCCCTATGCCCTACAGACCTTGCGCAGGAAAAGAAAGATCCTGGGACTCTGTGTATTGTAAGCTATTTTATATTTACACAATCAAAGCCAACGAAAATACAAAGAGAAAAATCTGGAAGAAGACAAAGGAAATTGCTGCTGGCTCAAATGGCCCAAGCAGACTGAGTGCTGCAGATCACCTCTCCGGGGAGCTGCAGCAGAACAGTAAGGCAGTGCAGCAAAGACGAGGCCGTTTCCTCCATGCACTGCGGAATCGATCTCGCAGCTTCTGCCATGGGGAGTAGGGAGCTCTCTCAAGAGCCCGGAGAACTACACAAAATTCTACTGCAGCATCTCTGATTGCAGGACTGCTGTCATACGCCATTCCTTCGAGGGCTGCAAGCAAGAGGAACAGAGGCAAGGTCAGATCCCGCATATGCAGGGAGCCGAGGAGAGTCCCCTGCCAGTGCCATCCCCGTCGTCTCTTGCCATGGCCGGAAGGGAGCAGGGAGCAAGGGGATCAGCCCGAAGTTGCTGGCCACGAATGCCACACGTAGCCCTGATATCTCTGTATGCTCTGCCCACGGGTGCAGATCCCTCCGCAGCCGCGGCAGGGCTTGCAGCTGCCCCCTGCAGCCCCCGCGGTCAGCCCGCTGCCCTCACTCACTCACCCGTGCAGATCAGCTGGAGCTCTTGCTGCTGCCCCCTCAGGTGCCGCCCGGCCATGCCTGTGAACACAGAGCCTGTCACGGCCCCAGCGGCACAGCTCCCTGCCAGCGGCGCTGCCGGCGCTGTGGCCACACGGGCTGCCGGCCAGGCAGAGCTCAGCCCGGGCCCGTGCCGCATGCTGCCGCCCCAGGGCACGGCTGCCAGAGGGCGGCAGCAGCAATGCCCAGGCCAGGCGGGGCTCCACGGCGCCGGGCCGGGCTGGCGCTGCCGGGGCAGCAGGCGGGGCCGGGGCCGAGCTGCCGAGCAGGCGGGCCGGGGAGGAGCCCGGGCTCGGGACTCACCCATGAACCTGACGGCCGCCTCTCGCAGGGACTCCTGTGAGCTCTGCAGGTAGTGCAGCGCCCGGCGCAGGTGCTCGGCCGCTCGGCTCCTGTCCTCTGCCAGCTGGAGAGAGCGGCAGGAGGGAAGGGTTGGCGCGGGCTCAGCTCCTGGGCCGGGCGCCGCCTGCGCCCATCGCCGGCCTCGCCTGCCCGCACAGCCCTGAGGCGCGGCCAGCAGCCGCTGGCCAAGGGCTCCCGAGGGGAGGGGCAGAGGGCCGGCTGCTGCCCGGGGAGCCGTGGTGCCGGCCCGCAGCCCCGCCGGGCCGGGGCTCCGTGGGCACCCGACTCAGGCCCACGGGAGCCTGGAGAAGAGCCCGCGCGGCCCGCGGCCTCTGGCTGCAGCAGCGGGCACAGCTGTTAGCCCCGCACACTGAGCACCGCCCTCAGGGACCTTCGCCATGCTGAGGCTGGGCGATCTGTGCTGTACTTACCAGGCACTCCCCAAAGCTCTGATCCACGTGTAGCATTTGTTCTATATCCCTCCTCTTCAGGAATCTGGCTGAGGAATGCAGCGTTTCCCGGGAGGCCTGGAGAGGGACAGACGTGCACAGATGGCCCCACAGTCCAGGGCACAGGAGCATCCCAGTGGCACAGGCTGGAGGAGGCTGCAGCCCACAAGGTGCCAGGGCAGGAGGCAGCCCAAGGCCCTGCCAGGGGCACAGCAGCTGGCCACAAGTGCTGACCTCAGCAACAGTCTGATTCTCATCATGGCAGTGGAAGTAGAGAGGGAGCAGGCTCTGGCGCACGTGGGACTTGAAGGCCTTTCTTCCCTCTTCTGTTAATAAGTCCAGCATCTCTTGGAAGAGAGCCATGGAGCTCAGCTGCACCTGGATATCATCCTGGATGAAAGGAAAGGGCAAAAGACCTGAGCATCAGCTGCTTCAGGCCCCCCAGGGCACAGGCATGCATCTGCACAGGGCACCAAGGCTCCGGCCACCAGCCAGTGGCTGTGGCTGTGGGCGCAGAGCCTTACACTGTCAAAGAGTGGCAGGAGCGCCTCAGCCAGCTGCAGGGCGATGGGGGTGGCTATTGGAGCACCATTCTCAAGGAGCAAATATCTGAGTAGAAGAATGCTCATCCTGATCATGTCGCTGTCATTTTCCTCCAGGAGCTCCACTAGACTTTCAGTCAGGCTCCGCATTTGTTCAGCCTGTGCGGAACAGGACTTTGTGAAAGGCCGCCCTGCTGCCGCGGGGCCCAGAGGCCAAAGGCCTGTCCCGAAGCACTGGGGCAGCTGAAGTGGGAAGCAGGAGAGATGGGAAGAGCTGCCCCAGCGGCCGAAGCCCAGGCAAGGCCAAGCCACTGCGTTGCCCAGCCCCACGCTGCTGCCTGCACGGCTTCAGCCAGTGCCCCCTTCTCACCATCAAGGGATTCTTGCCCAGCACTACGAGGCCTCGGAGTGCCAAGTAACGCCTGGCCATGTGCTCGCTCTGCAGGTTCTGTGCCAGGATCTCCAGAACACTGTCACTGCATTCTCTCAAGTCCAGGCACTCAAGGACCTGAAAGGCACAGGGCAGTGACAGGGGAGCCGGCCGGCAGGAGCCCAGAAGCGCACAGGGCCGGGCCCAGGCAGCAGCGCAGGGCACGGGCACTGTCCTGGCAGCTGTGGCTGCCAGAGGCCAGAGGGCTGGGAGGCCGCTCAGCCAGGCAGCGCTGGCCTTGTGGCTCACCTCCACAAGGAATGCCAGGGCAGGGAAATCCCAGTATGGCATCTCTTTGCCGAGCAGGGCGAGCAGGTAGAATGCAACCGCGGAACAAAAGTGGATGGCTAAGCGGCGAATTTCTCTGAAGAGGGGAAAAAGGAAACAAGACCCTGATGCAGTGGGGCAAACCTCTGCCAGGTGTGACTCACCCAGTTCTCATCTTTCCCCAGTCCCCTTGCAGCAAGGGGACGTGGGCCATTTGGGAGTTGGTTGCTCATGGGCACCCTCCTCTGCCAGCCTTTTCCAGTCTGCTTGGCCGTCCCTGAGTGACAAGGCCCTCTGAGCCATGGCCACCACGGACACTTTGTGGGGCACCTGGGCACAGAGCAGCAATGTCAGAGGCAGTGGGGAGAAGGGGGTCTCACCTGGCAAGCAGAGCCACGGCAAAGTGGTGAGTGTCAAGAGAGAGCAGCGTGTCCCAGGCACACCTGCGCTCCATTGCCACCACCACATCCTCGCAGCGGAGAAGGCAGAGCAGGGACTTGAGGGTGCGCACAGCAAACCTGTGTGCACAGCAAAGGCCAGGTCACACTGGCAGCACTGGCTCCTCGGCAGGCCACGTGGCAGGGACAGGAGGAGTGGGATGGAGCACCTGTTGGGGCTGGTGGCAAGGCCGTGCTCTTCCTGGCATCCCTTCCAGAAGGTGTCGACCTCCTCTGGCATATCCAGAGTGCTGAAGAACACTTGGAATAGCAGATGCACAAATAGGCGGGGGAAATACACCTTCAAGATCCGTGGGAGACAGGGCACCTGGAGGATCTTCCACATCACCACAGTTGCCTGCAAAGGACAAAGCCCCCCGAGACAGCGCTCAGTGCCGAGGTGTGTGTGTGGCAGGGCGCGAGCGTGGCAGGGAGAGGCCGGGAGAGACCATGGCAGGGGGAGCACGACGGGGCCTGGTGGGCCTGAAGCTGCCCCTGGGCCAGGTTTCAGGCCAGCGCCTGAGGCAGGGAGATGCAGTGGGGGAAGGAGGATGGAGAGCTGCTGGAGAGGCAGCCTTGGGGCCTGCAAAGGCCAGTTGCAGAAACTCACAGCCAGGGCAAAGACAGCCGTTTGGTCCCCATTGGAGGTGCAGGTGCTGTACTCTGGCCAGCTCCCCAGCACATCGAGGAGGATCAGCTGCACCAGCTCCGCAGTCCTGGCTGAGCCCATGATGGTCTTCCACATGGCCATGGCAGCTCTGTGGGGTTAGAGCTGCGTCTCAGGGGGGTCTCAGACACAGCAGCGGGGGCAGCTGAGCCGGCTGCCATTTCTGCCTCTGCCTACTGCCCCCCTGCCAGCAGCAGCCAGACAGCCCAGCCCTGTGGGGACAGAGCCCTGAGAGGCGGCAAGGGAGCATGGCAGCAGGCTCAGGGGCTGACATGGCAGGGCTGGGAAAGGGAGCATCCAGAGGGCCCTGGAACTCTCTGTTGCTGCGACACCTGGGGCAGGCTGTGCAGGGTGATGGGCTGGGGAGGCCTGAGCCCTGTGGGCAGGTGGGCCCCATACCTGTCACAGGACGGGGCCACACGCAGGAGCGTCATCACTGCGTCATTTGGCTGTGCTTGGGTGAGATGCAGCAGGGTCTTGTCCAGCCTGTGCTCAGCAGAATCATTGGCCATGAGCCACTGGTGGATGTAGCTCACCATGGCAGGCACCTGGAGAAGGCACGGGGAGACTTGGAATGCTGCCAGAGGGAGCAATCTTCCCAGCTTCCCCAGAGGAGTGCTTCCCTTCCCACCCCACTGCCATGTGGCCTGAAAGGCTCCCAGCAAGCAGCATGCGTGGATTGGGAGGCCAAGCAATTGCTGGGAGGATCAAAGCCTGGCCACAGGCTGCTTACTTGCTTTGGAGTGTAAAAATCTTCCTCTACAAGCATACACAGCAGGGCAGCACCGGTCTTGCTTAGGAAGATGGGCGAGTATGGTCTGAGGCCTACTCCCGCGGCGATGGTCTCTTCCTCCTCAATTCTCTTGAGGAAGTTGCAAACAAACTGTAGGAGAAGGGCAAGAAGCCGGGCATGTCGCATGCAGTGCTGCACACACGGTGCTGGGCTGAGCAGGGACAGCAGGCCCAGCCCAGGTGGGGGTGGCTGCAGGTACCTGCGCTGTCCTGCGGAAGCGGCCACGGCTGGACTCCTGCTCTTGTGTGCGCTCCAGGGCTGCATGTGGCAAAGAGCGAGCGCAGCCAGAGATGAGGGGCTGCGGGAGAGGCCGGACAACACGGCCCAGCCCTGCCATCCCCAGGCAGAGAGAGCCCCGGGATGCCCCAGGGGATGGAGCACGGCCACTGCGGGGTTTCTGCCCGGCCCCTCTTCCGTCCTGTCCGTGGGCATGTCCCCAGGGGATAGCACGGCACGGCACGGCACGGCACGGCATGGGGTCCAAGCTGGCAGCAGGCACCAGTCCTGTGGCCCAGCTCTGCCACTCACCCTCCTGCGGTGGCTGGAACGGCACCACCTCTTCAGTCTGCTGTGCCGGGGCAGCTGCAGGGCCTTCTTCCTCCTCCTCCACCCAGGCCAGCTCAGGCACTGCCAGGTGTCTCTGCTCCATGTCTCTGCCTGGATTTGTGGCTATTTGCAGGAGAGTTGCCTTGGAAAAGCGCCAAGTCAGCAAGTCCTGCAGTGGGGCCTGGAAGGCACCTTCAAGGAAGAAGCCTCAGGAAGGCTACAGGACAGCAAGTCCTGCCCTCGGTCTCAAGGGCCCCTGCCACAAGGACAGGGGACTCCTGACAAGGACTATGATATGGCCTCAAGGGCACCTGCAGAAGAGAAGCCTCAGGGAGACCACGGGTCAGCAAGTCCTGTGGTCTGGCCTGGAGCTCAGCTGCAGGAACAAGGCTTCAGAAAAGCTCCGGGTGGGACGCAAACAGGCGCGCTGTGCGGGGGCTCCTCACGGCACCGCTCTGTCCCGTCCTGTCCCGTCGCGTGCTCTGAGCACTGTGGCGTGCTCTTGTCACCTCCAGCTCCTATGTCACCCCGTGTCACAAAGGGCCCTTGGACACCCGTTCCATGTCACAGTGAGTGTGCGGCACCGTGTCACCAAGGGCCCTTGCACACACTGCCGCCTGCCCTGGGGCCACGCCCAGCCCACCCAAAGTGGCCCAGTTTGGAAGGAACGGCTGGCCCCAGGAGTCTAAGCAGGGCCGACAGGATCTTTAAGAAGGGCTCAGAGCATCAGCAAATGCTGCCATGCTCTGTGGGCTCAGGGCAGCAGAAGGAGCCCCCAGGGCTGCCGACGCAGCCGTTCTGGGAAGGGCACGGGGCATTGCAGGGAAGCTGGCACGGCCTCCTTGGGACACGTCCTGGCTGCTGGCCGTCCTAAAGCTGCCGGTGTGACACGCACAAGGAACGTGTGGGCCCGGGCACCAATGCTGCTCTGAGGTCTTGGGCTGGGAGAGCGCTGACATCAGCAGGTGTGGCAGAGTCCCCGGCCAAGCAGACCTGCCAGCCCCCGAGCCCTGGCAGCGCTGGTGCCCGTCTCCTGCCCCAAGAGACCTGTGGCCCCTGGGGGCTTTCTGTGCCAGAAGGAGCCAAAGGCCACGTGCCCTGGGGGCTGTGCCTCTTTCCTGCAGGGGCTGATGGCAGGAGCACCTGGAGCAACTGCTGGCACACTTGGTCTCCGTCAGATGATGTTGCTCCTTCCTCAAATGAATTTTTCTCACGGAACGCATTGGCAGTAGCACCAGAGCACCATCCATTGCTGAGTTACCCAGGGCAATTAGATTGCAAAGTTAACAGTCTGAAATTTCCTTGTGCTTTTCTCACTCTCCTTCCCACATTCTGGAAAAATGGGATCTGCCCGGCCTCTGCATTTCTCAGCTTCACTTGCTGCATGTTTTGCTCTGGCAGCTGGTGTCCAAACAAAAGTGTGTCCCTGCTGAGCACAGCAATGAGCGGCCACAAAGTTGCAAGTTCCCCAGTGAACATCAAGGCAGAGACGTGGAAGTGCGGATGATAAGGACAACTCTGGGAGGAGAAGCTCTTCTGTGTCTCTGATGATGGTGCCCACACCCTGAAGCAGCAGCCAAGAGAAGCGCTGGAAGCAGACGGGCGCACTTTTGGGCAGTACAATATCAAAAGATATGAAACCATTAGCCAGAATGCAAATGAGGACTGCAAGGATGGAGTGTGGCCTGGAGGGGAAGCCCTAGATGCAGCTGAAGCCACTTTGTTCAGCCTGGAGGAGAGTAAAGGGCGTCATTGTGGTCTTCAACATCCTCCTGAGAGGAATCAGAGGGGCTGCCGCAGCTCTCGTCACTGCTGTGACCAGTGATTGGACCGGAGAAAAGGGCAGGGAGCTGGGACAGGGCAAGTTTCATTTCCGTATCAGATCAAGGTTTTTCACCCAGAGCACAGTCAGGCACTGGGACGGGCTCCCCGTTGACGCAGCCCAGCGGAGCCCGGGCTGGCTCTTGGGAAAACTGCGGCGCTGCGCCAGGAGCGGGGAACGGCCAAGGCTTGGGTCCTGCCCGCGGCTGACCCTGGTGAGCCACCGCTCAGTGCTTCAGGATCCACTAACTGCAGCACGGAGCAGGCCAAAGAGAAGGAGGAGGCTCCTCGAGTGTGAGGTTCCACAGGCCAAGGCTTATTCCAAGGGAAGGATTGGGCAGCAAAGAGCCGCCAGCACTTCTGTGCACGTGATTTTATCGGGGTACAACTCAGGGGGTGGATCCAAACGATTGAGCAATAAGGAATCTGCAGGGGAGGAGCGAGGGGATTCCATCAGTTGCTTGGGACTAATTAGGACAGATGGGAGGAGAGGGTAGGTCACGTGGGCCAGTGGGGCTTCCAGCAATAGAGGAATTCCAAAGGGGTGCTGCAGACAGGGATTGGTCCAAGGCAAAAGTGACAGGGAAGGTTCAGGAATAAAGAGCTGGATTATCTTGAGAGGCAGGGAAGGAGCTGGAACAAAGAGTGGGGAATGGCATGAGGGACAGCTTTGAGGGAGGGCAGAACCTAGGGGTAAACCAAATTGGGGAAAATACGGGGTACATGAAAACAAACCATTCTACGGGAACTGATAAATAAACACAAACTGGAACACCCCAGGGAAATGGTCACAGCACCAAGCCCGTCTGAGTTTGAGAATTGTTCGAAGAACATTGAGCAGTGACGCAAGCTTTCAGACACTACATCAGAAGCAGTAAGTGTACGAAGATCAAGAGAGGGAAAAAGAAAAAGAGCTCCCTGCAGCCATGGTGGCAGCTCTGGATCAGCACCAGGGAGAGGACGGATGTAGGCGTGGTTGAAGCAGAGGCAGGGGCAAAAATAGCAGAGGCAGAGGAGGTTCAAAGCAGTCACAGAGTAAGCTGGGGCCAAATCAATGTGCATCTTGTAAGAAATCAGGACACTGGAAATAGGGCCAGTGCCCAGATGTTGGAATCCACCAAGTCAGAGGGTTTTTCGGAAATGGTTAAAAAAGTTTATGTAGGCCTCAGGATGTGGCCCGAAGTTCTGTTACAGCAGAAAAATTTCCCAAGGAAGCAGAAAAGTTTCCCAAAGAGTAGACGTGAGAAATAACTATAGGATTGTGTAAATTTGGCTTTAGTATGGCAACAAGTTTACTTAATATATATCTTTAGAAGGTTTCCTTGAATAGAACTCTGTTCTTTGTTTCTTATGGGATATTCTTTGTTTTAACTACCATTTCGTGTGTTTTATAAGGTGGGATGGAAAGCTTGTCAATATGTCTTGTTTTTGTGTGATTGGCTGTAATCCAAACTGAAATGATTTTATGTCATTCCGTATTACCCCACCTTCGGGGGCATTTCCTGGTATGCCAGCGAACTGTTAACATCTAGTTCCATTGTAACCATGTTCTGAGACTTATGTGCTAACAATATAGAAAAGCTGGTCTGGATTTCCAGTGTTGTCCATATTTGGACTTTTTGCGCGGCAAGTGGGTTCCTCTCTTAAGACGTGGGTTCCTGACACCATTGGATCTATAGCTGCCCTGTTACCCCGATAATTGGTGCCCCGTGTGAGGACATAGAAGAAGAAAAAAGAAAAATCGTGGATTTACCAGCCACGGAGACTCAAGTGTTAATCAAGAGGACGCTCTTTCATCTCTCCCGCCGAAGCCATGAAAGTGAGTATATAATCTCGGTAGAGCGCTTGAGTAACGAGTTTTTGTGTTAAGATAAAACAAAAATGGGAACGAACTTGTCAAAAGTTGAATGGGATGTTTTTTATCAATTAGAGACAATGTTACAAGAGAAATGGCACTCTGAAGTTTCAAAAACTGAACTTAAAAACTTACTTATATGTGTTAAAGCAAATACGCAAGATTTAAATTTACAGTCTGCCTTTACTTTTCAATTTTGGGATCAGATAAACTGGAGAATTTGTAATCTAGTCACTCTCAAAAAAGATGAAAGCCTAAGAGTATTGATGCCTATTTTGAGAGCCCTGATGGAATGTTCTAAACAAACTGACAATAATAAGGTGAGCTCTGACTCAGAAAACAAAGCTTCTGACTCTGTTTCTTTAAATTCCAGTAAACCAGAGACTGTGTGTGTTTCGGAGAATGTAACAAATGTTGTTTCAAATGCTGATTTGAACTCTGCTGAGAAAAATCTTCCTTCTCTCTCTCTGGGAAAAAATGAGACTTTTTCGGACTCTTCTTCACGTTGTTCTGTTAATGTAAAAATATGTGACTCTTGTAAGGGGGAAGGGACAAAATGTATAGAAAATGTAAATGAAAAAGTGAATGTATTTCCTAAGATTGTTTGTGCAGGGACACTGAAAACTGATTTAGATTCTGTTATGCCTGAAGTGGAAACTGAGGGTGTGTCTTCCACTCGGGAAACTTTGTTTCCAGGTTCAATGCAAACATGTCGGATGCCTGGGGATTCTGGGAATTCTTTTTCAGTTAAGCAAAAACCTGGTTTTTCTGGTATTTGTCAATCCATAGATACAGAGAAAGAAAAATTGGCTTTAATTCAAAGGGTGGAGTCCTTTGAAAGGCTGGACAACTCTCAAAAACCTGAAAAAACATGGGTTGAGTTTTTTCCTCATTCTTGTGATCCTAATTCTTGTATTTTAAAACAAAACCATGTAAGTTTAAAATCTGGATTTGGGGACTCTCCAGCTGAGTTTTTCTTGGCAGGGAGACAATGTGAAACTTGTGGTAAAGTAGCGAATTCAAGGTTAAAATGTGGCAATGTTCCCAGAACAGGGGAACACGCCTCTGTCTCGGCCCCTTTGGGCCGGGCTTCGGAGGAGGCGTGTTGTTTGTTGGAGTCCACCCCTGCCTCTCATGGCAGGGTCCCAAGGAGGGCGTGTTGCTTGGAGGTTTCTGCAAAAAATTTAGAGGTGTGTTCTCATGATCAGGTTGGCCGGCCTCCTGGAGCTGGCCGAGCTCCCAGAATTGGCAGAATTCCTGGACAAGAGTACAGTGTTCCTGTCAGGAATTTGGATCTGGGCAGAATGCCTGGAAGGTTTAGATTTAATGATTTTTCAGGATCAGAAAATGTATTCATTAGAAGCAAAGGGAATATTCAAACTGTCATTGATCAAAGTGACAATTTTGATTCTCCATTAAAATTACCGGATTGGTCATACATTAATCAGAAACTAGAAAAAGATTCAGATTTAAAGAAACAATATCTTGCTTTACCAGTAAAATATGGAAGAAATGATAGAAATCCAAAATATGAAAGACTCAATCACCATGATATAAAGGAATTACGACAGGCTTTGAAAGAAAGTGGATTTTCTTCTCCCTATTTTAATAGTGTGTTGAAAAATATTTTTAACTCTTATGATTTAGTTCCTGCTGACTGCAGGAATGTGGCAACTGTGATCTTAACCAATTCACAGTACCTACTATGGGAATTACAATGGAAAAAATTACTTAATAAGTTGATTGAAGGATATGCAGATACTGATTATGCCGATCTAGATGTTGCTCAATTAGCTGGTGATTCACCTTACAATAGGCCTGAAAATCAAGCAGTTGTACTGCCTCGGCCTGTTTTAGCAGACATTAAAGATGCTGCTAGAAAGGCCTTGCTTTCACTTGGGCCTGCGGGTTCACATCTAAGCTCTTATCCACTGATCAAACCAGGTGAAACTGAATCTTATGGTTCTTTTTTGGATAGATTAACTCAAGCTGTTGAAAGGCAATGTCCAGATGAACAAGCCCGCTCTTATATAATTCAAAATCTTGCTTATGTAAATGCTAATGATGAATGTAGAAAAATTATTTTAGCTTTGCCTGATCAACCTCCAACAGTTACACAGATGCTAACAGCTTGCAGTAGACTTATGGGTTCACAAAATGCTGCAAATTCACAGGTCAATGCTTTGGAAAAAAACACTGGAACACAATTTGACACAACGAATGGATAAAATTGAAAAGCTTTTAGAAAAACAAGAAAAACGTTGGGAAAACTCTGTTAGTGCTGTACAAGTAGTTCCTAATAAAAAGCCTGTCTGCTTTGCTTGTGGTAAACTAGGACACCTCAAAAAGGATTGTTGTGGGACAGCAAATCAAATTTCTGTTTGCCCTCGATGCCGAAAAGGAAGGCATCTTGCTAAATACTGTCACTCACTATTTGACATTAATGGCAACCCACTGTCGTTAAACTTCAAAAACAGCATGTTCCACCGCACTCAGACACAAATTGTGGTACCCACTGGCAATGGGTGAATATTCCCACTGGGTTGGTCATGTCACAAAAGGATTGTCATATGTAAAAATTCCAATCAAAGTGACTTTCTACCTGTCATAAGATATGATTGTCATGATATATATGATCTGATAATGTCTTGTTGTACAAGTTTTGTCCTCAGTTCACAGAATTTTCCAGGATTCAGGATTCTACTACTGCATGGATGATCTGCTCATCACAGCCTCAACGCAGACAGAGATGCAGCAAACCTGTGCTGGTGTTGGGACTGAAATCCAAAAGGCTGGACTTGACATTTCTACAACCAAACTTCAAGGATGCAACAAAGATTCAAGGCTGAGACATCAACTCTTCAAGGAAGACCATCAACTCTTCAAAGAAGACAACCTCATCACTGGACTCTGACTGTGGTTCGAGTTTTTAAGCTTTTCCCTCAATCTTTTAATTTAATGAATAGAAGGTTCAATTTTAAAGGATGTTAGCAATGAGACTTTACATCGTTGGCTTTCCTGTCTTTGTACAATTTTGCAATATAGAACTAATCCATGTTTTGTTTCTCACATTAGGGTATTTATGTTTCCGTGGACACGTTCTCTGGTGCAGTTTTTGCTTCCCTTCACACAGGTGAAACCGGCAATCATGCCTGGCATCATTCCTGCAAGCTTTTGCTTCATTGGGTGTACCCCAAGAAGTGAAGACTGACAACGGTCCTGCATACATATCTCAAAAATTGGCCGCATTTTTAAATGAATGGGGTGTTCGGCACATTTTCGGTATTCCCCACTCTCCCACAAGCCAAGCAATCATTGAAAGAACATATCAAACCCTAAAACGCATATTAGATCAACAGAGAGGGGGAATGAAGATCACCCCACAGATGAGACTGAATAAGGCTCTGTATGTTTTTAATGTTCTAAACAGTTCAAGTGAAGGTCCATTTTGATTAATAATTTGGGGAAAGGGTATGCTTCTGTCTCCACAGGTGCTGGAATTAAATGGGTTCCTGCCAAAAACGTCAAACCATATCGCACTTCAGAACCTGCAGTCGAGCCCAGAACCGAGGAAGCAAGCACGCAGACATGAACCGAATTGAAGGATCCCAGGTCTCTCCTGACGCCTCTTGTGCCTGACGTTCTTTGTGCATCAGTGGAACCCATGAACTCTGATTTTGTGTCAATATTATTTATGAGTATGCTAATTGAATGCTAAATGTTTAACAGAGCTAATTTTTGGCAAAAACTTAGGTTATTGTTTTGTGTAGAGAGAATTCTGCCAAAACTCAGTTCATGAAAGAGATGGGGCAAATTCAAATAGTATACTTGTTTTTCTTGATTTTAATTGTTTTTTGTCGTGCAGATTTGCCTGTGGATCAACCGAAAACGAATGTTTGGGTGACCTTAGCCAAGGCTGCCGGATCGGATACTATATATTTGTCTAATTCGGAACCAGAAAAGCCTTTTTCCACCTGTTTGGTTGGTATTCCAGTGAAAGAATTGCCTTTGGTCAAAAAACAATCCAATGGTAGGCCAGGTGGAATTGACAACGGAAACAATCCCTCCTTCAATTGGAACATTTGGTCCAAAAAACTTCTCAGGGCAGCATCTGAACCTCAAGAATTGGAAATCCTTGGTTCTTTGACCATGGATTTTTGTTTTACTTTTATGACTTGTGCCTGGCGAAAAGGTGACCCCCCAAAGTTTAGTGTTACTCCTCATTATTTTGCATATAAAAATTTGAGGTTTTGGTGTAATGTTTCAAACAGTTGGGATGTGCTTCCGGAGACGGATCAATATCCACGGCAATTGCCGAAAGGGTATTGGTTCATTTGTGGAGACAGAGCTTGGCAAGGCATTCCAGCTCACCTTGAAGGTGGCCCTTGTAGCATTGGTATGCTCACCATAATTGCCCCCACTGCCAAAGCAGTGATGAAAAAGAAACAAATGAGAACGACAGCTGTTCCTCATTAGGATGAGAACTGTCAGAGTGATTTTATGCCTTGGAATGCCGCCAGAAGGGTTTCAGCAGGTATATTTTTACCCCAATTGTCTTCAGCAGTGGCATTGAGACAATTAGATCGGGTTGGATGCTGGCTGAGCAAACAAGCTAATGCCACATCCTCTGCAATCAGTGATATGTTGACTGATGTTGATAGTATTAGACATGCTACTCTTCGAAACAGAGCAGCCATTGATTTTCTTTTACTGGCAAAAGGGCATGGTTGTGAGGAATTTGAAGGATTGTGTTGTATGAATTTGTCTGACCATTCTGAATCCATTCACAAAAGTATTCAAAAATTAAAGCTCTGACAGCCCAAATTAAAGAAGATGGAGGTTCCTGGTTGGATGATTTGTTTCAAAAATGGAGTTTGGCACCTTGGCTAAGGCAACTTTGCAAGATAGGTCTTTATGTACTAGGTGTTCTAATACTGATATTTATAGTGGTACGTTGTATACTTTGTTGTGTTCGGCGAATGATGAACAAAACAGTCCGAGAAGTTTTTGTCATACAAGCAGGAGAGTTAGGAAGTAGAGGCATAGAGAGTGTTTGAAATCTCACGAAAGCAGTAGATGAAGGTATAGACATGAACGAAGGTTTTGAATTAAGACCTTGGAATCGACCAGAGTTTTTCAAACAATGACTTGTGACTATTACCAAACGTGATTTATATCTCTTTCAAGGATTGGACCTTCACAGCATTAAGTTGCTGTGCCGTAATATAGCAATGCTTTAGGGCAAATAGGTCTCCAATAGATAATAAGCAGAAATTTTGCAATAGAGCTATGAAACACAAGTAGTAAGCGACAAGAAAATGAAAGCTTCTGGGTCAAACAGAGAGGGGGAAATGTTGGAATCCATAAAGTTAAAGGGTTTTTGGGAAATGGTTAAAATGGTTAAAAAAAAAAGTATGTAGGCCTCAGGCTGAAGTTCTGTTACAGCAGAAAAGTTTCCCAAGCAGGCAGAAAAGTTTCCCAAGCAGCATACGTGACAAATAACAATAGGACTCTGTAGAATAGGCTTTAGGATGGCAACAAGTTTATTTAATGTATGTCTTTAGAAGGTTACCATGAATAGAGTCTGTTCTTTATCTTTTATGAAATAGTCTTTGTTTTAACTACCATTACATATGTTTTATAAGATTGGTTAGAAGGCTTGTCAATATGTCTTGTTTTTTGTATGATTGGCTGAAATCCAAACTGAGATGATTTTATGTCCTTCCGTATTATCCCACTTCTGGGACTTTTTCCCTGTAGACCAGCGAACTGTTAACATGCTGTCTCCATTGTAACAATGTTCTGAGACTGATGTGCCAACAATAAAAAAGGCTCTTCCCTGGTCTGGATTTGTCCAGTGTTGTCCATATTTGGACTTTTTGCTGTGGCAAGTGGGTTCCTCTCTTAAGACGTGGATTCCTGACACCATTGGACCTCTAGCTACCCTTTACCCCAAAAGGTTTTTTCTGCAAATCAGGGTGAGCCTCTGCTTGTGAGACAGCACTGGGACATTTTTGTGTAAAATGCATGTATTTTATGATTGGCTTTTTGCAAATATTCAAATGAATATTATATGTGTTGTGTTAGAAAGTAATGCTGTATTAATTCTCTTAAGTACTGTGTTAAATATAGTTTTAGGTTATAAAAAATTTTAACATAGAAACTATGCTATGTAGGATTCTTTTTTTAAAGAAAGGACTCACAGTGAGATAGCAGCCACAGGACACCTAAAACGTTCAGACAAAAAGAATTTATTGCTCTCTTCTGAAAAGAAATTAACTTCTTCCCGCCTCGAAGGTGCTGTTAGGATTCAGAGGAAGAAGGTGGCACTGACCAGACAGAATCCTGTGTTTGAATGGAATTTATGCATCATGGAGGAGGTGTATGAATATGCAACAGGCTGTTGTTTTTAATGTTTAATCCTCTGTTATTGGGTGTCCTTTTTTCAGGCTCGTGCTGCCCAGAGAAAGGTACCCGGACGTCCGTAACTCTTTGTCTCTATTGTCTAGTATTGTCCTAATTCAAATTGTCCAAATTGTTATTACTACAATTGTATTGCTATTTTTTATAAGCATTTTATTACTATTAAACTTTTAAAATTTTAAAAACAAGTGATTGGCATTTTTCACACTTATTAACACCAACCCACTGAGAGAGGGACCCTTCTCCTTCTGCCTGGAACCCTGAGCTCGGCTCTCCCTGCCCTGCAGCCACTGTTATAGATACATATTATAATAGTGGCTTTTCACAAATGTAAAAATGGATTTTATATCTGTGGTGTTAAAATAACTTTGGTATATAGTTTCTGTTTGTGTTGTTAATTAAGGTTAGACATAGTAGTGAAATAGCTAATATAATTATGCTTGTGCTAAAATGCCTGTTTGGGTTGGGATAACATCCAGTTGAGAGGAACAGCAGATTTGTCTTTACAAACCAGCTGTGGGTCTGCTGCTAGATAAAACTAGCACTGAGAAATAAAAGAAACAATGGGAAAGATTCCATTGATTAATGGGAAAAAATATTTGCCTTTGCATATAAACTTTAGGGTTGGTGATAAATGAAATTAGACATTGAAAGATGGAAGAAACAATGGGGAAACCACTAAATTCCATAAGAATTAAGAATTAAAAGGGAGGGTTATACATTAGAGGGAAATCTTTGGTATCAGATGTTTTGAGAAGTCTGTACCTCTGAAGTACCTCAGCCAATGGGGAAAGAGAGAAGGGAAATACAGCTGGGAAACTGGGATAAAAAGGAGACTGCATCCTCCAAAATTTTGAGAGACCCCAGGGGGATGCCCCATGGCCTCTCCCTTTATTTGTATAAGTAAAAGGACTCTGTCTCCTTTCTGGACATAAATCTCTGATGTTTGTGCATTAATTTTCCTAACATATTGAACACAGGATGAGGACACCTGTACAGATCTGCCAACTGTCAGCAACCACTATCTGAAGGCTGTGTGGTCTGGACCCAAAACTGAAGATGATGATAAAAAATGGACTAAAACCATAAGCCAGGAATACTCATGCTTTAAAAAGGCAGATGCAAGGACAAGATAGGCTAAGGAATTCTCAGAACATGTAAACTGGTTAGGGGAAATGCTTACTATGCATGAGGGTCTATGAATATGCAAAAGGTTGGTGTAAGGGAAAAGGTATTTAAGGGGTATCCCCAGCTGAGTGCCAAGATGCACCTGGCTGTAATAACCTTTGCTCTATGGTCCTTGTTTCCTATTGTCCTTTTTTAAATTTTCACAGGAGACTGAATGTGTTTTTCAGACCCCACACCCCCTGCCTGCTGACATATCTTGCTAGCCCAGCCTGGTGCTGCCCAAGCCCTGCTGGGGCACCTGGATCATCCAACCCACCCCTGTGGGTTTGTGCAGCAAAGCCTCTGTCAGTGCTGTAGTTGTTCTTTGTTTGCTTTATTATACACACCAGTAAATAACTGTTATTCCTATTCCCATATCTTTGCCTGAGAGCCCCTTAATTTAATGATTCTAATAATTCAGAGGCACAGGGTTTACATTTTCCATTCCAAGGAGGGCTCCTGCCTTCCTTAGCAGACACCTGTCTTTCAAACCACAACAAGGTAAAAACTCAGCTCTTCCCAAGGGGTTTCCAATATGGAGCTGTCATGGTTTGAGCCTGGCACAGAGCCAGTGCCCCCCATGAAAATGCCCTCACCCTGGTGTCTGCTGTGAGATGTGACAAGGAATAAGCAAAACAGGCTTTAGCTTAAACATAAAGAACACTTTATTACCTAAACTACAGGAAAATAGGGAAAAACTATAAGGAAAAGAAAAAAAAAATTGAAAACCTTACAAAAAAACCACTTTCCTCCTCCCCACTACCTGACTTTCCCAATCAGATACATTCTCCCAAAACACCAGCTGCCCAGCCTGGCACGACACTTTAGTATACTCAAACTTCAGTTCATGAAGAGGAAAGGAGTCCTTCTTGTTCCATAGGCTTCCCCTGGAAACACACTGAAACCTCGTGTGCTTCCCTGTCACTTCGGCACCGCCCGGAAAAAGTCCTTTTGCCGCTTGTGACATCTTCCTTCCATGCCCAGTGCTCTCACCACTGAGGCATGGACCAGAGCTGCTTTTAGGGTTGTCTTTCAAGGATGCCTTGTCTCACTCCAAAAAGGCACAGTCTCTGCTTTGGGACATCTGTCCCCCCCATATTTTTCCAACCCCCTGGGGCCGGGGGGTCCTCACGATGAACCCTCCTGGTTCTGAGCCACTGCTTCCCCCTAAGTGCAGTCTGTGTCACAGGAACAACTGAGTCCATGGCCACAAGAAAAGTCCAGCCAAAAGGCCACTCCAAATCATCTCTCCCCATTCAATCATCTCCACATTCTTCGGGCCAGGTCCTTGTCTCATCTCATCTCTTATCTCCCTTCTTATTCAGCTTCGAGGAGGATTAGCATTTTTGCAAGGCCCCAATCATGAAAGAAAGGGGTTAAAACTTTCAGTCTCTGTCTGTCCCAGAGCTGCGGCACTCCCACACACGCTGCCGCTCCGGCCGGGCACTCTCCCCCCCCCCTTCTCCTCCTGGGCCGGCTGTTATCACATTCAGTGTCGCCGGCTCTCTCTCTCTCTCTCCCTCCTGGGGGGGGACTGGCTGCCCAAGGGCTGACTCTCTGGGATCTTTCCACCCTTCCATCCTCGAAGGCCTCCTCACCTCCCATCTCTGTCCAGGCCCAGGGCCTACCACGTGGCTGCCCCTCCCCCGCCCAGCAGCAGCGGTCTGGACGGGGGAGAGATCTGACCTCTTCGCCGCGACGTCCCAAGAGAGCCTGCCAGGGGCAGTGCCCTGCTTTTTAACCCCTGTGTATTCTCGGAGGTGTGTCCAAACCCCACTGGCTACACCAGGTGCCAGTCTCAAACTCAAAACCTTCATTGGTTTGACCACAGCTTCCCAGAATTCCCACTTCTTCCTGGTCAAACCACCACAGGAGCTGAGACCCAATGGATGTTCCTGCCCCAGTGTTGAGTCAGGTGCCTACTGGGATCCAGGATGATGTGGAGACCACCAACCAGGCGTCTTCCCAACTTGGATTATTGGGAATGTGGATCAGCCGGGCTTTTCCAACTTGGATTATTGGTAATGAGGATCAGCAGGGCTTTTTCAACTTGGATTATTGGGAATGTGTGTCCCCAGGGCTCTCTGCTATGAGGGTTCTCTGATGGGGGAGGAAGTTGGAGCAGTGCACAAAGCTCCTCCTGCAGCTGGGGCAATTGCAGGGCTTCCCTTAGCGGTGCCTCGGCTGGTGTTGATTCAAGACTGAGCTGAACCTCTTCCCACACTCCGGGCACTCGTGGGTCCTCTCCCCACTGTGGATACGCCAGTGCCTGGTGAGGTGAAAGTTGTGCTTGAAGCCCTTCCTGCAGTCGGGGCAGCGGAAGGGCCTCTCCTCAGTGTGAATCTGCTGGTGGGTAAGAAGAAGGGAGCTGGTCTGAAACGATTTCCCACACTCGGAACACTCGTAGGGCCTCTCCCCTGAGTGGATCTTCTGGTGGGAAGTCAGGTGGGAGCTCTGGAGGAAGTTCTGGCCACATTCCCAACACTCGTAGGGCTGCTCCCCGGTGTGGATGCGATGGTGGATGGTGAGCTGGGGGCTGTCTCTGAAGCCCTTCCCACACTCAGGACACTCGTAGGGCTTCTCCCCTGTGTGGATCATCTGGTGGCGGAGCAGGTGGGACCTGCAGCTGAATCCCTTCCCACACTCCAAGCACTTGTGGGGCTTCTCCCCATCATCGAGCTGCTCATGGAGCACCAGCCCTGAGCTCTGGCTGAAGCTCTGTCCACCTTCCTGGCTCAGGCTGGCTCTTTCCTCCTCAGAGCACCCTGGGCTGGGTTTGCAGCCCCTCCTCCTGGGAGATATCTGGGGATTTTCCTCCCCATCAGATTCCTGCACTGTGGAGTCACTCAAAACAGTCTCTGCCATCAGGTTCTGTCATGGGGATTTGTCCTCCCTGCTCTCCGTCCTCAACTCATGCTCTGGGGAAGGAAGGACAAGGAGAGGATGGGATTTGCCTCCATGCCAGAGGGAAGGACATCCTCCCAATGTGTCCCCAGCAGGACCGCATCAGCAGCAGGGTTGTCCTGCAGCCAGGGGCCGTGGTGGGCTGGGAGATGGAGCTGGAGAGAGTGGGAAAGGGGCACTGACTTCCTCCTCAGCTGCCTGGAGGTTCCAGGGCATCTTCCTCTTCCTCACATCCTCCTCCATCTGGCCAAGATTTGGGAAAGGGAAATCCTGCTTAGCAAGAAAAACAAGGAATGAGCATATTGGGTTTGAGGGTCCCCCTGCCCAAGTCCATGTCTAGATGTCAGCATCATGTGTCCATAAAATTCTGCTCTAAAAAAGCCTCCCAGGAGTTCCCCATCTCTGGTCTCTCAGTTTTGGGGCTCTGGGATTCCTCCCTGTCCAGGATGCTGGGTGTCCTAGCAATCCCAAAAGCTCCTCTCTATTCTGTCTCCCCATTAAGGCATGCTGGGGGTTTTGGGGGTCCCTTCTCCCCTCATTCTCAGCTCTGGGCTGCAGTGGCTCCAAGGAGTCCCCCCTGCCCCTCTCCAGGCTCTTGAGGCTCCTGCCAATGGCAGCGCTCCCCCCTCTCTGGGCTCCCCACTTTGGGCTCCTGGGGGACACAGGGCTCTGCTGTCCCCACAAGAGGCCTTTTCTGCTCAGCTTCTTCATTCTCCAAACATCCCCCCAGAAAAATCCAAGGGACTCCCCAGGATATCTGCACCAAGCTCCCCCTCCCCAGTCAAGATCCCATGGGTGGGGGCTGCGAATTCAGGGAGGGTTGGGTGGTGCTGAGGCACCTGAACCTGTACTATATCCCAAAGGAGTGGGCAAGGGAACAGCAGGGCTGGGGACAAGCCATGAGGAAGGACTACCACAGCCACATTCCTGGATTCACTCCTCCACCAAGGTGCTTCCAGCCTGCAGGAGATATCCCAGAGAAGAGCAGCTCCATGTCACACCCCCAACACCTGCCCTGCTCCAGGGCTGAATCTAGAGCCTCTTCTGCCTGGCTGAGAGCACAGAGGGAGCTGCAGGACCTCTCAGTTCTCCCTGGATCCTTGTCTTCTTCAGGTGAGCAACCTCAGCTCTCCCAGCCTGGGTCCAGATCACAGGGGCTCCAGCTCTTGGAGCTTCTCTGGTGCCTCCTCTGGACTGGATCCAGCAGCTCCAGCTCCTTCCTGTGCTGGGCCCCAGGGCTGGGGCAGCTCTGCAGGTGGGGACTCACCTGAGTGGGGCAGAGGAGCAGAATCCCCCCCCCTTCTCTGCTACCCACATGGAGGCTGAGTCCAGGCTCAGGGAGGCTTTCAGGGCTGGGGCTTCCTTCTGCTTTCCTCGACCTGCCTTTGTCCTTCCTCTTCCTCCCACTCCTCCTCTTCCATCCCTCCTTCTCCTCCTCCTCCTCCTCCCTCAGCCCACCTCCTTCTCCTCTTCCATTCCTTCTGGCTCTCCCCCTTCATCCCTGCCCTTCCCTCCCTCCGTCTCCTCCCCCAGCAGCCGCCACACCCTCGGTGCCCCGTTCCTGCAGCCCTTGCAGCCCACGGCAGGAGAGGGGATGGAGCCGGGACAGGTCAGGATTGGCACCCTCGGGCCTCATACTGGAGGCTCCTGAGGTCAGCTGAGGAGGAAGTCAGTGCCCCTTTCCCACTCTCTCCAGCTCCATCTCCCAGCCCACCACGGCCCCTGGCTGCAGGACAATCCTGCTGCTGATGCCGTCCTGCCGGGGACACATTGGGAGGATGTCCTTCCCTCTGACATGGAGGCAAATCCCATCCTCTTGTTGCCCTTCCTCCCCTAGACCAGAAGCTGAGGATGGAGACCAGGGAGGACAAATCCCCATGGCAGCAGAACCTTGTGGAAGACAAGTTGGGAAGACGCCTGGCTGGTGGTCTCCACATCATCCTGGATCCCAGTAGGCACCTGACTCAACACTGGGGCAGGAACATCCATTGGGTCTCAGCTCCATATTGGAAACCCCTTGGGAAGAGCTGAGTTTTTACCTTGTTGTGGTTTGAAAGACAGGTGTCTGCTAAGGAAGGCAGGAGCCCTCCTTGGAATGGAAAATGTAAACCCTGTGCCTCTGAATTATTAGAATCATTAAATTAAGAGGCTCTCAGGCAAAGATATGGGAATAGGAATAACAGTTATTTACTGGTGTGTATAATAAAGCAAACAAAGAACAACTACAGCACTGACAGAGGCTTTGCTGCACAAACCCACAGGGGTGGGTTGGATGATCCAGGTGCCCCAGCAGGGCTTGGGCAGCACCAGGCTGGGCTAGCAAGATATGTCAGCAGGCAGGGGGTGTGGGGTCTGAAAAACACATTCAGTCTCCTGTGAAAATTTAAAAAAGGACAATAGGAAACAAGGACCATAGAGCAAAGGTTATTACAGCCAGGTGCATCTTGGCACTCAGCTGGGGATACCCCTTAAATACCTTTTCCCTTACACCAACCTTTTGCATATTCATAGACCCTCATGCATAGTAAGCATTTCCCCTAACCAGTTTACATGTTCTGAGAATTCCTTAGCCTATCTTGTCCTTGCATCTGCCTTTTTAAAGCATGAGTATTCCTGGCTTATGGTTTTAGTCCATTTTTTATCATCATCTTCAGTTTTGGGTCCAGACCACACAGCCTTCAGATAGTGGTTGCTGACAGTTGGCAGATCTGTACAGGTGTCCTCATCCTGTGTTCAATATGTTAGGAAAATTAATGCACAAACATCAGAGATTTATGTCCAGAAAGGAGACAGAGTCCTTTTACTTATACAAATAAAGGGAGAGGCCATGGGGCATCCCCCTGGGGTCTCTCAAAATTTTGGAGGATGCAGTCTCCTTTTTATCCCAGTTTCCCAGCTGTATTTCCCTTCTCTCTTTCCCCATTGGCTGAGGTACTTCAGAGGTACAGACTTCTCAAAACATCTGATACCAAAGATTTCCCTCTAATGTATAACCCTCCCTTTTAATTCTTAATTCTTATGGAATTTAGTGGTTTCCCCATTGTTTCTTCCATCTTTCAATGTCTAATTTCATTTATCACCAACCCTAAAGTTTATATGCAAAGGCAAATATTTTTTCCCATTAATCAATGGAATCTTTCCCATTGTTTCTTTTATTTCTCAGTGCTAGTTTTATCTAGCAGCAGACCCACAGCTGGTTTGTAAAGACAAATCTGCTGTTCCTCTCAACTGGATGTTATCCCAACCCAAACAGGCATTTTAGCACAAGCATAATTATATTAGCTATTTCACTACTATGTCTAACCTTAATTAACAACACAAACAGAAACTATATACCAAAGTTATTTTAACACCACAGATATAAAATCCATTTTTACATTTGTGAAAAGCCACTATTATAATATGTATCTATAACAGTGGCTGCAGGGCAGGGAGAGCCGAGCTCAGGGTTCCAGGCAGAAGGAGAAGGGTCCCTCTCTCAGTGGGTTGGTGTTAATAAGTGTGAAAAATGCCAATCACTTGTTTTTAAAATTTTAAAAGTTTAATAGTAATAAAATGCTTATAAAAAATAGCAATACAATTGTAGTAATAACAATTTGGACAATTTGAATTAGGACAATACTAGACAATAGAGACAAAGAGTTACGGACGTCCGGGTACCTTTCTCTGGGCAGCACGAGCCTGAAAAAAGGACACCCAATAACAGAGGATTAAACATTAAAAACAACAGCCTGTTGCATATTCATACACCTCCTCCATGATGCATAAATTCCATTCAAACACAGGATTCTGTCTGGTCAGTGCCACCTTCTTCCTCTGAATCCTAACAGCACCTTCGAGGCGGGAAGAAGTTAATTTCTTTTCAGAAGAGAGCAATAAATTCTTTTTGTCTGAACGTTTTAGGTGTCCTGTGGCTGCTATCTCACTGTGAGTCCTTTCTTTAAAAAAAGAATCCTACATAGCATAGTTTCTATGTTAAAATTTTTTATAACCTAAAACTATATTTAACACAGTACTTAAGAGAATTAATACAGCATTACTTTCTAACACAACACATATAATATTCATTTGAATATTTGCAAAAAGCCAATCATAAAATACATGCATTTTACACAAAAATGTCCCAGTGCTGTCTCACAAGCAGAGGCTCACCCTGATTTGCAGAAAAAACCTTTTGGGGTAAAGGGTAGCTAGAGGTCCAATGGTGTCAGGAATCCACGTCTTAAGAGAGGAACCCACTTGCCACAGCAAAAAGTCCAAATATGGACAACACTGGACAAATCCAGACCAGGGAAGAGCCTTTTTTATTGTTGGCACATCAGTCTCAGAACATTGTTACAATGGAGACAGCATGTTAACAGTTCGCTGGTCTACAGGGAAAAAGTCCCAGAAGTGGGATAATACGGAAGGACATAAAATCATCTCAGTTTGGATTTCAGCCAATCATACAAAAAACAAGACATATTGACAAGCCTTCTAACCAATCTTATAAAACATATGTAATGGTAGTTAAAACAAAGACTATTTCATAAAAGATAAAGAACAGACTCTATTCATGGTAACCTTCTAAAGACATACATTAAATAAACTTGTTGCCATCCTAAAGCCTATTCTACAGAGTCCTATTGTTATTTGTCACGTATGCTGCTTGGGAAACTTTTCTGCCTGCTTGGGAAACTTTTCTGCTGTAACAGAACTTCAGCCTGAGGCCTACATACTTTTTTTTTTAACCATTTTAACCATTTCCCAAAAACCCTTTAACTTTATGGATTCCAACATTTCCCCCTCTCTGTTTGACCCAGAAGCTTTCATTTTCTTGTCGCTTACTACTTGTGTTTCATAGCTCTATTGCAAAATTTCTGCTTATTATCTATTGGAGACCTATTTGCCCTAAAGCATTGCTATATTACGGCACAGCAACTTAATGCTGTGAAGGTCCAATCCTTGAAAGAGATATAAATCACGTTTGGTAATAGTCACAAGTCATTGTTTGAAAAACTCTGGTCGATTCCAAGGTCTTAATTCAAAACCTTCGTTCATGTCTATACCTTCATCTACTGCTTTCGTGAGATTTCAAACACTCTCTATGCCTCTACTTCCTAACTCTCCTGCTTGTATGACAAAAACTTCTCGGACTGTTTTGTTCATCATTCGCCGAACACAACAAAGTATACAACGTACCACTATAAATATCAGTATTAGAACACCTAGTACATAAAGACCTATCTTGCAAAGTTGCCTTAGCCAAGGTGCCAAACTCCATTTTTGAAACAAATCATCCAACCAGGAACCTCCATCTTCTTTAATTTGGGCTGTCAGAGCTTTAATTTTTGAATACTTTTGTGAATGGATTCAGAATGGTCAGACAAATTCATACAACACAATCCTTCAAATTCCTCACAACCATGCCCTTTTGCCAGTAAAAGAAAATCAATGGCTGCTCTGTTTCGAAGAGTAGCATGTCTAATACTATCAACATCAGTCAACATATCACTGATTGCAGAGGATGTGGCATTAGCTTGTTTGCTCAGCCAGCATCCAACCCGATCTAATTGTCTCAATGCCACTGCTGAAGACAATTGGGGTAAAAATATACCTGCTGAAACCCTTCTGGCGGCATTCCAAGGCATAAAATCACTCTGACAGTTCTCATCCTAATGAGGAACAGCTGTCGTTCTCATTTGTTTCTTTTTCATCACTGCTTTGGCAGTGGGGGCAATTATGGTGAGCATACCAATGCTACAAGGGCCACCTTCAAGGTGAGCTGGAATGCCTTGCCAAGCTCTGTCTCCACAAATGAACCAATACCCTTTCGGCAATTGCCGTGGATATTGATCCGTCTCCGGAAGCACATCCCAACTGTTTGAAACATTACACCAAAACCTCAAATTTTTATATGCAAAATAATGAGGAGTAACACTAAACTTTGGGGGGTCACCTTTTCGCCAGGCACAAGTCATAAAAGTAAAACAAAAATCCATGGTCAAAGAACCAAGGATTTCCAATTCTTGAGGTTCAGATGCTGCCCTGAGAAGTTTTTTGGACCAAATGTTCCAATTGAAGGAGGGATTGTTTCCGTTGTCAATTCCACCTGGCCTACCATTGGATTGTTTTTTGACCAAAGGCAATTCTTTCACTGGAATACCAACCAAACAGGTGGAAAAAGGCTTTTCTGGTTCCGAATTAGACAAATATATAGTATCCGATCCGGCAGCCTTGGCTAAGGTCACCCAAACATTCGTTTTCGGTTGATCCACAGGCAAATCTGCACGACAAAAAACAATTAAAATCAAGAAAAACAAGTATACTATTTGAATTTGCCCCATCTCTTTCATGAACTGAGTTTTGGCAGAATTCTCTCTACACAAAACAATAACCTAAGTTTTTGCCAAAAATTAGCTCTGTTAAACATTTAGCATTCAATTAGCATACTCATAAATAATATTGACACAAAATCAGAGTTCATGGGTTCCACTGATGCACAAAGAACGTCAGGCACAAGAGGCGTCAGGAGAGACCTGGGATCCTTCAATTCGGTTCATGTCTGCGTGCTTGCTTCCTCGGTTCTGGGCTCGACTGCAGGTTCTGAAGTGCGATATGGTTTGACGTTTTTGGCAGGAACCCATTTAATTCCAGCACCTGTGGAGACAGAAGCATACCCTTTCCCCAAATTATTAATCAAAATGGACCTTCACTTGAACTGTTTAGAACATTAAAAACATACAGAGCCTTATTCAGTCTCATCTGTGGGGTGATCTTCATTCCCCCTCTCTGTTGATCTAATATGCGTTTTAGGGTTTGATATGTTCTTTCAATGATTGCTTGGCTTGTGGGAGAGTGGGGAATACCGAAAATGTGCCGAACACCCCATTCATTTAAAAATGCGGCCAATTTTTGAGATATGTATGCAGGACCGTTGTCAGTCTTCACTTCTTGGGGTACACCCAATGAAGCAAAAGCTTGCAGGAATG
The DNA here is from genome assembly GCF_047830755.1 of Zonotrichia albicollis. NCBI lineage: Eukaryota > Metazoa > Chordata > Aves > Passeriformes > Passerellidae > Zonotrichia > Zonotrichia albicollis. Next base: position 118,054 of record NW_027428348.1, read on the forward strand.
ATGCCAGGCATGATTGCCGGTTTCACCTGTGTGAAGGGAAGCAAAAACTGCACCAGAGAACGTGTCCACGGAAACATAAATACCCTAATGTGAGAAACAAAACATGGATTAGTTCTATATTGCAAAATTGTACAAAGACAGGAAAGCCAACGATGTAAAGTCTCATTGCTAACATCCTTTAAAATTGAACCTTCTATTCATTAAATTAAAAGATTGAGGGAAAAGCTTAAAAACTCGAACCACAGTCAGAGTCCAGTGATGAGGTTGTCTTCTTTGAAGAGTTGATGGTCTTCCTTGAAGAGTTGATGTCTCAGCCTTGAATCTTTGTTGCATCCTTGAAGTTTGGTTGTAGAAATGTCAAGTCCAGCCTTTTGGATTTCAGTCCCAACACCAGCACAGGTTTGCTGCATCTCTGTCTGCGTTGAGGCTGTGATGAGCAGATCATCCATGCAGTAGTAGAATCCTGAATCCTGGAAAATTCTGTGAACTGAGGACAAAACTTGTACAACAAGACATTATCAGATCATATATATCATGACAATCATATCTTATGACAGGTAGAAAGTCACTTTGATTGGAATTTTTACATATGACAATCCTTTTGTGACATGACCAACCCAGTGGGAATATTCACCCATTGCCAGTGGGTACCACAATTTGTGTCTGAGTGCGGTGGAACATGCTGTTTTTGAAGTTTAACGACAGTGGGTTGCCATTAATGTCAAATAGTGAGTGACAGTATTTAGCAAGATGCCTTCCTTTTCGGCATCGAGGGCAAACAGAAATTTGATTTGCTGTCCCACAACAATCCTTTTTGAGGTGTCCTAGTTTACCACAAGCAAAGCAGACAGGCTTTTTATTAGGAACTACTTGTACAGCACTAACAGAGTTTTCCCAACGTTTTTCTTGTTTTTCTAAAAGCTTTTCAATTTTATCCATTCGTTGTGTCAAATTGTGTTCCAGTGTTTTTTTCCAAAGCATTGACCTGTGAATTTGCAGCATTTTGTGAACCCATAAGTCTACTGCAAGCTGTTAGCATCTGTGTAACTGTTGGAGGTTGATCAGGCAAAGCTAAAATAATTTTTCTACATTCATCATTAGCATTTACATAAGCAAGATTTTGAATTATATAAGAGCGGGCTTGTTCATCTGGACATTGCCTTTCAACAGCTTGAGTTAATCTATCCAAAAAAGAACCATAAGATTCAGTTTCACCTGGTTTGATCAGTGGATAAGAGCTTAGATGTGAACCCGCAGGCCCAAGTGAAAGCAAGGCCTTTCTAGCAGCATCTTTAATGTCTGCTAAAACAGGCCGAGGCAGTACAACTGCTTGATTTTCAGGCCTATTGTAAGGTGAATCACCAGCTAATTGAGCAACATCTAGATCGGCATAATCAGTATCTGCATATCCTTCAATCAACTTATTAAGTAATTTTTTCCATTGTAATTCCCATAGTAGGTACTGTGAATTGGTTAAGATCACAGTTGCCACATTCCTGCAGTCAGCAGGAACTAAATCATAAGAGTTAAAAATATTTTTCAACACACTATTAAAATAGGGAGAAGAAAATCCACTTTCTTTCAAAGCCTGTCGTAATTCCTTTATATCATGGTGATTGAGTCTTTCACTGTGAGTCCTTTCTTTAAAAAAAGAATCCTACATAGCATAGTTTCTATGTTAAAATTTTTTATAACCTAAAACTATATTTAACACAGTACTTAAGAGAATTAATACAGCATTACTTTCTAACACAACACATATAATATTCATTTGAATATTTGCAAAAAGCCAATCATAAAATACATGCATTTTTCACATGCAGGCAAAGCCAGCGAGACAGCAGAGAAAGCAAGAGAGCAGAGCAAGTGACACAACAAATACACCAAGAGCAAGACAGCAAGTTTGAACAGAACTTGCAAAGGGCAAAATCAGCTCAAACCCGGTTAGACTGAAGAACAAGGAGCACCAGGCATGGGCTGATGGTCCAGGTAAAAAGTTCCAATGTGAGAAGGAGGATAGAAGCCTTCATCAAAAGACCACCAGAAGACTGACAAGCACCACAGGAGGAACTGACGCAGGTGCTGAAGCCACACAGGGTTGTAAAACTGTGACGCAGCTTCATGTAAATGTGAGTAGGTTAATGAAGTGTTGTAATTGTGACTTTTAAAATGGAACTGAAGGCTAAAGGAGATCGAGTGGGTGACACCGTGGAATCTCATGGAACCAAATGTGAATTGTGACAGGATCCAGGAGGCCATGGTGACACCATGGTGGAATCTCATGGAACCAAATGTGAAATGTTACAGGACCCAGGAGACCATGGTGACACGATGGTGGAATCTCATGGAACCAAATGTGATCTCTTACAGGACCCAGGAGACCATGGTGACACTGTTGTGGAATCTCGTGGAACCAAGTGCCCGGAGTTTCACGGCTCAGCCTCATGGAGCGCTGGAGACCATTGTGTCCCAATGGGAACACATGGAACAAAGGTTCCTTAGTGACACAGCAGGGCCTCATGGAATGCAAGAGATCATCCTGATGGAATGGAAACTCATGGATTCAAGGGTCCACTCTTTTGCTTCATGGCCTCATGGAATGCAAGAGACCATTGTGATGAAATGGAAACTCATGGGTTCAAGGATCCACTCTTTTGCTGCATGGCCTCATGGAATGCTGGAGACCATTGTGGCACCATGGAAACAAATGGCACAAAGGCTCCACTGTGACCCAGCAGGGCCTCATGGAACCAAGGACACCCCATGATACAATGGAATCTCATGGAACCAAGGTCCAGTTTTGACAAAGCTGGGCCTTGTGGAACCAAGGACAGCACCGTGATGCAATGGAATCTCTAGGATCCAAGGATCAATTGTCAACACATCAGGTTCTCATGAAACCAAGCAGAACATTGTGACACAGTGGAATCTCATGGGAGCAAGGCTCTGCTTTGATCAAGTGGGGCCTCATGGGACACAGGTGCCACTGGGACATTGTCAGGCCTGGTAGGAACAAAACACCACTGTGTCAGACCAAGGCCTCATGGGACCTAGGAGAACACTGTGACACAATGGAACCGGATGGAACCAAGGCCCCATTGTGACAAAGCATGGCCTCATGGAAGCCCAGTGCCACTGGGACATCTCCAGCCTTGGTGTAAACAAGTGTCCATCATGACACAGGACAGCCTCAAATCACAGGAGAGCAGAGGGATGCCATGGAATCTGGGGGAACCAAGTGTCAATTCTAAAGACAGCGAGGACTCATGGAACCCAGGAGACCATTGTGACACTGCCCTTTGTCACAATGGGGCCGTGCTTCTATGAGGATCCATGGCCCCACAATGTTCTCCTGGGTTCCAAGAGGCCCCGCTGTGTCACAATGGCCCCTTGCTCCCACGAGCCACAGCACGGTCCCCATTGCCCTTGGGTTCTGTGAGGCCATGCTGCTTCCATGAGATTCCATTGTGTCACAGTGGTCCCCATGTTTCCATGAGGTTCTGCTGTGCCACAGTGGACACTGGGTTCCACAAGAGCTGGCATTGTCCCCGTGGCACCTGTGTCCTGTGGGCCCCACTTTGCCAAAGCAGAGCCTTGGCTCCATGAGATTCCAGGCTGTCCCAGTGCTCTGCTGAGTTCCATGAGGCTGTGCTGTGTCACAATGGACACTGAGTTCCACCCACCCTGGCAATATCCAAATGGCACCTGGCTTCCATGAGGCCCTGTTGTGTTTGCAGGTGACACTTGGTTCCCCAAGATGTCATTGTCATGCTACTCTCCTGGGCGCCCTGAGGCCTTGCTGTGCAATAATGGAGCCTTGTTCCTACCAGACCTGGCAATGTCCCAGTGGCACCTGTGTCCCATGAGGCCCCACTTGGTCACAGGAGAGCCTTGGCTTAACAACTGACCCTGGTTTTCTTGAGATTCCATTGGTGAAAAGCACGTTCACCCTCCTGTGAAAATGTAAAAAGTTTAATAAAGGACAATGGGAGACCAGGGCCATGGAGCAAAGGTTATTACAGCTGGGTGCATCTTGGCACTCAGCCAGGAGCACCCTGTTACCTTTGGGGATCCCCCTGAAATACCTTTCCTCTTACATCAGCCTGTTGCATATTCATAGACCCTCATGCGTATCCATAAACTACTTTACATATTCCAGGAACGATTTTACATGACCCCTCCTTCGGTCTGCCTTTTCAGAGCATGTGTGTATCTTGGCTGTGGTTTTGGGTCCTCTTTATCACCTCCAGTTTCTGGGCCTTAGTCCACTCTGCCTTCAGACAGTGAGTGCTGATAGTTGGCAGATCTGTACAGGCGTCCTCATCCTGTGTGCATTGGATGTGATCCCATCCAAGCAGGCAATTTAACACAAGCACACTTCTATCAGATATTTCACTACTATGTCTAAGCTTAATTAAAAACAGAAATAAAAATTATATCTCTACAACAAAGCTATCGTAACAGAACACATATTAAATTCATTTTAATATTTGCAAAAAGCCAATATTTTGATATTTATCTATAGCAGGGTGAAGGAGCCCTGGCCCAGGCTCTGGCCCTGGGGGACACGGGGACGCTGCCGGGGGCTCCCTGTTCCCCTGTGACACCCCCAGGGCCCCAGCCCCCCATCCCCGTGTCAGACTCTGGGGTCGATCTCGTGGAACATCCTCTGGGGGAGGCTGCGGGGCCGAGGGCGGGGAGACCCGGGGAGACAGGGGACCCCGCTGTGCACGAGCAGGGTTGGACTGCTCTGGGGGGAACTGTGAGGGGGGCCGGAGCAGAGTGACCTCCCCAGTGACCTCACACAGCCCTTGTGATGTCACACAGCCCCCGTGATGTCACACTGCCCCTGTGATGTCACACTGCCCTTTGATGTCACAGAGCCAACTCTGTCCCATTGTGATGTCATACAGCAGCCCTGTGATGTCACAGAAGACTGATGTCACAATGTCACACTGTGATGTCACAATCTGTTCTGTGATGTCACAACCTGCTCCATGATGTTACACAGTCACCTGGTGATGTCACAACCCACTCTCTGATGCCACAGAGCCACCCTCTATGATGGCAGATTCTGCTCTATGCCATCACACCATACTCTGTGATGTCACAACCAGCCCTGTGATGTTACAGCCAGCTCTGAGATGCCACCCGCCCCTGAGTGATGTCACAGAACCCTCAAGAACTCAGTTCTATTGAAACACTGAATTTTCTTGTACTTTGAAGAGATCCGTGTCAGGGACACAACCGAGAAAGTGTCCCCAGGTTCCAGCTAGAGCAGAACCCTGCAGGCAGTGATGCCAGCTGGGGACAAGCAAAGGAAAGGTGTCTCTGGTGCTGAGCAAAGCTGGATGAGTTTGGGGAATGCAAAAGGCCAAGGCCTGAGCCCCAGCCCCTGGCCAGGCAGATCCTGTCCCTCCCTCCTTGCTCAGAGCTCTTCCCGGGATGGGCACTGGCATGTGGGGATGGGCAATGCCAAGGGCAGGAGCATGGGGCGGTCCCTGCCAGGCTGCTGAGCAGGGACAAGGAGGCAATGAGGCCCCAGGCCTGCAAGGGTCACTTGTCCCCTCCTGGCCCCAGGCCCAGCAGCTATGGCCAAAGTGCTGCCCAAGTTGGCTCTGGCAGGGCTGTCTTGCAGCTCCTGCCCATCCCTGTGCCCTGTGCAGCCCAGGCTGTCCCACGGTGTCCCTGCCCTGTGCCTCTGTCCCTGCAGGCTGTCGGCATCCCCCAGCTGCCCCACCTGGCTGGGCCCTTCCTTTGCTGACAGCTCTGCCTCCTGCCTGCCTCTGCCTGCCCACACAGAGCCTTGGGCTTATTATCAAAAGGGTTAAATAACTTTTATTGTGCCTATGAGCTTTTAGCACAGGAACTAGGTGTGGGAATCTACAATCTGTGAAAAACTTTGTTAGACTAAAAGAATAAAAAAAAATCCTAAACAGTTCAGTCACCAGAAGCCCAAGCTGTTAAAAAGAAGAATAAATCATCCCCTTCGTCATCTACACCTGATGTCCTTGTAAGTAGCAAGTAGCATTCTAGGGGCTCCTGGGCTACACAGTGGGAAATCATTTATCTAAACAGAATAGAACATTTTTTACCAGCTTAAGAAAATTTTACAAGATAAAAGACGTTCAAACATCTCAAAACATAAACTGAAAGATTTATTAATCTGAGTAAAAGCAAATACTCAAAATATAGACTTCAGTCTGCTTTTACCTTTAATTTTTAAGACCAGATAAACTAGAAAATTTGTAATCTATTCTCTCTCAAAAAAGAAAAGACTGTAAACAAACTAATGCCTGTCTCCAAAGCTTTAATAAATAGCTTTAAACAAAATAATCGTAATAGAAACTTTCTCAAACACCAAAACAGAACATCTAGTTCTGAGACTTTAATTCCAGGTAGTGCTGAGCCGTCATCCTCTTCTGAAGAAATCTCAAGTTCTGTTCAAGTTTCCTTCCCTTCTAGTGCATCCAAAGTTTCTCCAAGCAGTGTAGACAGCACCCCAATCCCCAAAAAGAAAAATCAGATCCACTTTCAGCTTCAGTTGTGTTCTCTGTTTCTTCCGGGATTCCCTGCGTCACTGATGCTGAGACAGGCCGTCCTCCCATTCCTCCACAAAATCATTCACCCCTGCAATTCCCAAGAAAATGCTCGGGATTTTCATTGCATTCCAAGAATGTGAAGAGTCAGAAGATGTGTTCTAGAGAAGATGAGAGTCACACAAGTCTGAAAGATGAGAGTTAAAAGAAGATTTGCAATACAAAAGCTGCTTGTTCTGAAGTTGTGCAAGCAAAAACTGCTGAAATTATCTCTATATCTACTCTGCCTAGTCAAAAAGCTGCGAAAATCACTCCTGCCACTGCTTCCCCTTCTCAAGAGGACACCCTCTCAGATCTCGCTCAAGTGAGCAAATTGCTTTGCAGTTCTGAGAATTCTTTTCGTGTAAATTACTCCCCCAAGCCTCTCCCAAAGTTTTTGCCGTTTTTAGTTCCCCAGCCTCCAAATACAAGCAGCCATCGTTTTTTGCTAGCTTTTGCTTCATTGGGTGTGCCCCAAGAAGTAAAAACCGACAATAGTCCTGCGTATATATATATCTCAGAAATTAGCCACATTTCTAAAAAAATAGGGTGTTCATCACATCTTCAGTATTCCACACTCTCCCAAAAATCAAGCAATTATTGAGAGGGCACATCAGACATTAAAACACATTCTAGACCAACAAAGGGAGGGAGTGGAGGTCACACTACTCCCTGTTGAAGTAGGGTTAAACAAAGCTTTGTATGTTTTTAATTTTTTAAACAGCTCAGTTGCAGAACCCGATCCACCAGGTTTTGGGCATTTTTCAAATAACACACAGGCAAAACTGAAAGAAAATCCCCCTGTTTTAATTAGAAACCTTGACACTGGACAAATTGAATATCCTTTCTGATTAATCACCTGGGGCAAAGGGTATGATTCTGTCTCTACAGGTGCTGGAATTAAGTGGGTCCCAGCCAAAAATGTCAAACCATATCGCACCCCAGAACATGTTGACGAGCCCAGAACGGAGGAAGCAAGTACGCAGATGTGAGCCAAGCAGAGGGATCCCGGGTCACGCCTGACGTTCCTTGTGCATTGGTGGAACCTGCAAATTCTGATTTTATGTTATTTATAAGTGTGTCAATTGTTTGTTTTATAGAGCTTATTTTTGGCAAAAGTGTGGTTTTCGTTAAGTTATAGATCCCCTCTATTGGATCTTTAAGGCAAAATCTTATCTTAAGGTCAAAGCAAAGTTTTTACATTGATATATATGTGAAAATTTTGCCAAAACTTAGCTCATGAAAAGGATGGAGCAAAATCAAATTATATGCTGGTGTTGGTTGGTTTTAATTGCTTCTTGTCGTGCAGATTTGCCTGTTGAACAACCAAAACCAAATGTTTGGGTGACCTTTGCTAAGGCAGCCGGCTCGGATACCATATGTTTGTCTGATTCGGAACCAGAAAAGCCTTACTCAACCTGTCTGGTCGGTGTGCCAGTAAAAGATCTGCCTTTGATCAAAAAGCAATCCAATGGTGAGTACGGTGAAATTGTTTTGCGGAGAAAAGAAGAAACCTCACAACTTTATAAAAGTTGTAAAGCTCGGTATGTTTATTTACGACGCCGGACGCACCCGGAGAAAATTCTCCTCAAAAGGCATGCGCACCCCTGAAAATTTCAGACCTCCTTTTATCCCCCTTCCAAATGCATATGCATACAGTTTCGCAATCAGTTCATACATATTCATCCCGCATGACACTTAGCACCAGTTCTTCTTTATCAAAGGAATTTCTAGGTCTGGGCAAATTGACCTCGTGGTCTTTTCTGTTTTTCTTTCTCTGTCTCCTTGCTGTCTTGGCATATGAGTTTTTCCTTCAGCTTTGGCCTCACAGACTTTTCACCGTTGTTAGACACTTCACCTAATTCAGGATGGATCCCTACTCTGTCTCAAAATTGACAATGGGAACAAACCTGCACTGAATGGGAACATTTGGGCCAAAGAACTTCCCAAAGCAGTATCTGAGCCCCAAGAGTTGTAAATCCTTGGTTCTTTAATAATGGATTTTTGCCTTACATTTACAGCTAATGATTAGCAAGAAGGGGATCCCCCAAATACAATGTTGCTTCCCATATTTTGCATACAGAAACTTACTTTTTTGGTGTAATTATTCAAACAGTTGGGATGTGCTTTCTGAGGCTGACCAATATCCACGACAATTCCCCAAGGGATATTGGTTCATTTGTGGAGATAGGGCTTGGCAGGGCATTCCAGCACACCTTGAAGGTGGCCCAGGTAGCATTGGAATGCTTACTGTGATAGCACCTAGTACTGAGGCAGTCATTAGGAAGAAACAAAGGGGAACAAGATTTGCTCATCATTATTATGAAAACTGAAAAAGATTTCATGCCTTGGAAGGCTGCAAAAAGAATTTCAGCAGGTTTGTTTTTACCGCAATTGGCTTCAGCAGTGGCATTGAAACAATAAGATTGGGTTGGATGTTGGCTGAGTAAACAAAATAATGCCACATCCACTGCAATCAGTGATATGTTGACTGATGTTAAGAGTATTAGACCTGCTACTCTATTCAAAATAGAGCAGCAATTGATTTTCTTTTACTGGCCCAAGGACATGGTTGTGAGGAATTTGAAGGATTGTGTTTTATGAACCTGTCTGATCATTCTGAATCCATCCACAAAAGCACACAAAAGCTGAAAGCTTTGACAGCTCCAATTAAAGAAGATGGTGGGTCATGGTTAGATGATGGATTCCAAGAATGGAGCTTTGCACCTTGGTTAAGGGAACTTTGTAGAATATGTCTCTATGTATTGGGTGTTTTGGCAGTGATACTAGTAGTAATACCGTGCATACGTCGGTGTGTGCGACAAATGATGGACAAAACTATCAAAGAAGTTTTTATCACACAAGAGCAAGAGAGGTAGGAAATGGATTCACAGAGAGTTCTCAAAATCTCACAGAGATGGTCGATGAAGGTATAGACATGGAGGAAGGTTTAGAATTAAGACCTTGGAATCGACAAGACTTTTTCGAACAATAACTTGTAACTACTGTCAGGCATAATTTATGCCCTTTCAACTGACAGGACTTCCACAGCATTAAAATTGCTGTGTTGTAATATAGCAATGCTTAGTGCAAGCGAGAAAATGCTTCAAATAGGTAATAAGCAGAAATATTATAGTAAGGTTACGAAACGCAAGTAATAAACGACATGATTATGAAGGTTTCTTTTTAGGTAAACAGAGAGGGGGAATTGTGGGAATCTACAAATATAGAGGGTTTTGGGGAAAGCTCTAAAAGGAAGGCCCCAGAGGCAGTAGAACTGTGATTAGAGCTAAGGCAGCCATGAGATAGGTCAGCAGAAAAATTATTTAAACTGCAGAAAAGCAAGGACAAATAGAACAATGGTCTGTATTAATGCTTGTCTAGAATGACTCTCTAAGGTATAGAAAAGTTTATCTAGCAAGATATTAGGAAGCTTGAAGCTTAATAATGGAGCTCTGTGCATGGTGTTTTAAGGCTTACAAGTAGGTATTGTATTCAAAATAAGCAAGTATTGTTTAAACCAAAGATACGTGTGTTTATAGTGATTGGATAGAACTACTGTCAATATGCTTTTGTGTTGTGTGATTGGTCAAGAAACTTATAAAGTAAGTTGTACCATTAAGTTCCTTTTCTGCTGCCTGGGATGTGAGCTGCTGGCATTTTCCCACTGTCATAACCATGTAATGAGACTGATGCTGGAAAATAAAACAGCTCAAGGCGTGTTCCTCAGTGGCCCCAGCCCGTTCGTGATTTTTACATAGCCCCCTGCCAGCGTCAAATGGCATGGCTTGATTTGCAGGGTAGACAGTCTTAAACATCTGCAATATCCTTTCAGAGTCCTAGTTTGGCTTCATTCAAAGAAAGAGGAGACTGCACCTAACACTGACCACTTGTTAGGCAATGTCTTCGACCTTGCCCTTGTACTCCTACAGAGAGGCTGTCTGCAAAATGCCCAGAACACCATCCAAATCTGCAGCAAGGACAGGAAAAGCAGGCAGAGAATCTTTCTGTTTTCAAGGTCCCCCTTCCTAGGTGACTTGACCCTTTCTACCTGATTCTCACTTAAGATCTACCCATGATAGAACACTGCAGGAAAACTTTTTAAAGGGTCATTAACCAGAATCTGCTTGGAAAGCAAGGGTAGAAACTTTCCCTCCTTGATGGATTGTGGGCTGGCAACTGCTGCTCTGAAGATGTGCAGCTGCTCCTCTCTGGAGAGGCCATGGAAGAGTTGTGATGATCTACGGGAACCAGAGGAATGATGAGCTCAGGTTGGCATTTAAGCTCCATGGGAACAAGCAGAATGAAGAGCTCACAGTGGAGATGAAATTTGCCTGTGCTTGGCTCCTCTGATGAAACCCCAAGAAGTCCAGATGAAGCAAACAGCTTCTCCCAAGAAGCTAGGAAAACTTCGGAGTCATGAGCACCTTCAGTTAGCCTGGAAGGGCCTGGAGGCAGCTCTAAATCCTCAGGTGAGGCAGCACTGAGGTCCTGGTATGAGAGCGCTGTGTAGCAGCGAGGGAAGGAAAAGGGAAGCAAAGGGAAGGCTGGGTCACTATTGGTCTTTGGGTGTGTTTCCATTGGTAGCAACTGTACTTCTGTCAGGGAAAACAAAAGCTCCCTGAATTGTTAAAACTGAAAATCACCAACAAAGACTCTCTAACTAGTCAAAGTTAGAAGGTGGTATGTTCATTACGCCGGCGGGTGACACAGGGGAGGGTCATTCCCGAAATACGTGACTGCTGGCCGGGCTCGGCTCAGCTTGGCACAGCACAGCAGGATCCAGCAGGACAGGGAAGGGCAAGGCAGGCAGGGAAGGGCAGGTCAGGGCACTGGGAGCAGTGACAGGCTCTGTCCCCACGCTGCATCCCATGCCTGGGTCACCATCGGGGACAGAGAGGAAGGACATTGCTCTCTCTTGGCTGCGGAAAAGATGAGAAGAGGGAGTTAGAAAACATTTATTTGGACTCCTTTTCAGCAGACTAGCTGGTTTTATCTCACCATGTCTGCCTGTCTTTGGCAGAGTTGGCACATTTCTCGTGAATTGGAGTCAGCTACAGCAGCAGGAAGGGGCAGCAATTTTGTCAGCATTGACATCAAAGCCAAAGTGCTGCCCCATGGATGGATGTTGCTTTCTTCAAGAGATTTCTGGCCTAGAGTTGTAGTGAATTCATGCTGGTGTCTTCCCAAAGGGCGTTGCCTTTTTCTATCCTCAGGAATCACCTCTTCTTTTTCTTCCCCCCCCCATCTGGGGAGAGCTCCATTGCAAATGCCTCCTGCAGCCAACTCTTGTCACTGTAGACTGGCAAAGAAGTTTTTGCAGTGGGAAGAGACTCCCTAGAGCTGCTGTGGAGAGCTGAAGGGGGAAGCTTTGTCCCTTTGTCTTGAAATCTTGTTGGGGAGCTGCTTGTGCTCTGGGGGATGGACACCAGTGATGTTTATCCAAGCCTTGCAGGTTCATTCCTGAGCTTCCTGACACACCAGAGGGACTTTGGGGTTGGTGTATTGGCAAACAAATTTCAGTCTGGGCACTTCTTGAAATGCTTCAATTATTCTTTTTTTGCTTTTCTGCAGAAATGTTGTCATCATCTATTCCTTCCAGAGCATCTTTTCCTACTTTTTGGGGAATTCCTATTGCTGCCCTTCCAGATCAGGCCAATTCCCAGGGCTCCTTCCCAAAGTGAGGTGCAGCCCATGGCCTCCACTCTCCAGCTGGACCAGAAGGAAGCACAGAGTTTGCTGTTGTGGGAGAGGAGCTTCTCTTTCCTGCCTGCTTTCCCTTTGGGACAGGTTGGTGTGTGCTCATTTGATAAAGGCAGGTTTAAACTCTGAAGCAGTTGTGTTTCAAACTGCTCCCTTCTCCAGCTCTTCTGTGGGTATCCTTGGACAAAAGGTGGGAGCTCCCCGTGGCAGGTTAAGGAAGGAGGTTGATATTTTAGGGTTGTGACTGCTGAAAGCAGCTGGTTTCTGGAGGGGTCCAGAACTGGGAGTGGCTCCTTTTCTCACCTGCCTGCAGCAAAGGAAGTTACAAAGTGGGAATTTCATTTGTGCAGATGGCCATCAGGAGTGTTTGCCAAGAGATGGGCTGGCAGAGAGGCAGGTCTCGTGCTAAACTGGCTGTGTGTTTGTTTTGATGGTGGAGAGGGTCAGAGATGCAGACACAGACACCAGCTGAAGGAATAGTGTAAATTACTGTAATGGAAAAGTGCAAAAAAGAGTCAGGAAAGGATAAGCTAAGCAATGCACCTCAGCATTATTACAAAAGGGTGCCTCTGGTGATTAAGGAAGATCCATCACCAGGTAGCCTAATGGTTTCCCCTTCATCCAGAGCTGCACATCAGCTGGGGGAAGCTGTCCCAGCCCAGTCCTGCAGAGCCACGGCCGGGAACTCGGAAATCCTGCGGTGCCTCCACCTTTGCCGGCCACGAGACTCCTGAGTGCGCTGTGAGAGTAGCCCGGCTCTGACAGTGCTGGACGAGCAATGTGCCAGAGCTTCTGCTGGAGGCACAGCTGGTGTCATTCTCCTCTTGGTTTTCTCCCCCAGCCTGGCCAGGGCTCAAGGAGGAATCAAGGCCAGGTGTGGCCTTGTCCGTTTTCCTCATGCAGAAAGGTGAAGACATGTGTCACCAGTGAATGGATGCAACAATCCTTTTGATAATAGCACTTGGTTAAGGAGCAGGTACATAGAACATTGGGATGGGAAGGTCATCTAGAGGGCAGCTTTGGCTCAGGTCCTGTTGTTGAGGCTTCAGTCAGGGTCTGTTGTTCAGGCCTTAGTCCTTCAGTATTTTGTGCTGCAAATCACACCTGTGCAGAGCGGGAAACAAACAAATCTGTATTTAGCACATTTAAGACAGGGAACAGGATCAGCCCTGCAAGGCCAGGCTGGGGCCAAGAGCAGAAGGCAAGCACCCTGCTTTTGCCCACAGGCAGCCCTGCAGAGCAAGCAGCCCCTCCTGCCCAGGGCTGAGGTGCCCGAAGCTGCCTCCCCACTGTGCAGCTCTGCAGAGCCCGTGGGGTGCAGGGTCCTGGGCAGCCAGGGCAGCCCGGCTGCCTTGGAGCACAAGGAGTGGCTCAGAGAGAAGCTGGTGCCCTTTGCTTTGGAACTGTTCCTCAGAGTCTTTTCAATAATCCACAGTGTCTGATGTGTTTTTCTTTCTTCTCCCAAATTTAGCACAGCTTTTTGAGAAAACTGACTGATGTAGCTGCTGCTGCTGGTGGTGCTTTTGTCTGAAGGTGAGGGCAGGTGATTTGAACCAAGGACTGAGTCCATTGTTAATACCCCAGCCTTTGCCAAGTCAAGGAAACCATTCACAATTGGGCTACCACTACTGATCTGTTTTCCTAGGTTTTGGAAAGCTACCACCTTAAGAAACCCAACAGATTTTCCTCCAGGAGGATACCAGCAGTAGCATGATGCCAATGTTTTCCACCCCTCTTCTGTGTCTTTTTTAGAGTTCCGCAGTGCCCAGCAGGAATGAAATTATCTGTGATAATGTGATTTGAGAGCTCTGTGTTGTTCATTGCCACATGAGTGTTCATGACAAGCTGGACACCCCACTTGTGGCTCTGTTGAGGTAAATTCATCCCAATTCTGTGCAAAGAGCAGCCCCGAGATGCTGAGAAAAGCAAGCACAGTGGGAGGGTGCATGCACACACCCAGGGGCTGACTGCTGTGTGAGCAGATGGCTTTGCACTGTTGTAAATCTTCATACTCCCAAGCTGGAGGAAGAAAACAAATCTATATGAAATGAAAATATATAAATGTATATGAAATGAAAAGATATCAAAATGAATTAAATAATACACAATAATTTATCATAGATGCAATTTAAGATCTATATACTATTGCCGGCAGGGGGTCTATGTACAAATCACGAACAGGATGGGACTGCTGAGGAACTGCCTCGAGCTGTTTGTTTTCCAGCACCAGTCTCATTACATGGTTATGACTGTGGGAAGATGCCAGCAGCTCACATCTCTGGCAGCAGGCAAAGAACTTAATGGTACAACTTACTCGAAAAGTTTTTGATCAATCACACAAAGCAGAAGTATATTGATAGTAGTTCTATCCAACGACTATAAGCACACGTACCTTTGGTTAAAACAATGCTTGCCTATTTTGAATACAATACCTGCTTGTAAGCCTTAAAACACCATGCACAGAGCTCCATTATTAAGCTTAGAAGTTCTAATATCTTGGTAGAGATACTTTTTTGAAGCTTAGGGAGTTATTCTAGCCAAGCATTAATACACAAACCATTGTTTTATTTGCCCTTACTTTTCTACTTCTTATGTAACTTTTCTGCTGACCTATCTCATGGCTGCTGCTTAGCTCTAATTGCAGTTCTGCTGTCTCTGAGGCCTGCCTTTTGTAGCTTTCCCAAAACCCTTTGATTTGAAGGATTCCCACAATTCCCTCGCTTGGTACAACTAAAAAGAAACCTTTGCAACCGTGTTGTTTATTAACTACTTTGCATTTCATAGCTTTACTATACTATACCTGCTTATTACTTGCTTAAAGCATCCTTTTTGCTCGCATTAAGCTTAGCTGTATTCCAACACAGCAATTTCAATGCTGTGGAAGTCCAGTCAGTTCAAAGGGCATAAGTCATGTCTGATAGCAATCACAAGTCATTGTTCCAAAAAAGTCTTGTCTGTTCCAAGGTCTTAATTCAAAACATTCCTCCATGTCTATACCTTCATCGACCATCTCTGTGAGATTTCAAGAACACTCTGTGAATCCAATTCCTACCTCTATCTCTTTTTTGATTAAAACTTGTTAGATAGTTTTGTCCATCATTTGTCGCACACACCGACGTATGCAAGGTATTACTATTACTATCACTACCAAAACACCCAATACATAGAGACATATTCTACAAAGTTCTCTTAGCCAAGGTGCAAAGCTCCATCCTTGGAACAAATAATCTAACCATAACCCACCATCTTCTTTAATTTGAGCTGTCAAATCTTTCAGCTTTTGTATGCTTTTGTGGATGGATTCAGAGTGATCAGACAGGTTCATGCAACACAGTCCTTCACAACCATTCCTCACAACCATGTCCATGTGCCTGTAAAGGAAAATCAATTGCTGCTCTGTTCTGTAAGGTTGCATGTCTGACAGCATTAACATCAGTCATCATGTCACTAATTGCAATGGAAGTAGCACTGTCTTCTTTCTTCAGCCAACACCCCAATCAGTATAATGGTTCCAATGCCCTGCACAAGTGCTAAAAGATTTGCTTGAGAACTGAAATAGATGGGGAAGCTTTTGCCAAAAAGCAGCTGAACAGGAACATGGAGCTTGATCAAATGATATACTGGCGCTTGTTGGTTTTGCTTGCTTGCTTTGGCATGCATATATGCCTGTAGATCAACCAATAATGAATGTTTGCCTTGCTTTAGCCTTTAGACTTGGCTATAGGCTCAGACACCATATGTTTGACCAATTTGAGCCCAGACAAATCCTTTGCAATCCGTTTGGTCAGTGTGCCTGTGCCAGCCAAGGAGTAGCCAATACCCAATCATGACAAATATTGGTGTGAGGCTGCCAACGAGAACCAATCCCATAACCAGCTGGCATCACTGGGCCCCTGATCTTCTTAAAGCACCTTCTGAACCTCAAGAATTGGAATTCTTGGTTCATTGGCAATGGAATTTTGTGCTGAGTTTCAGTACCAGGAAGATCCTCAGTTAAATGTTACTCCCCATATCCTGAGGACAGATACTCCAGTTTGTGGTGCGATTGTACTACCCCAGTGCCCCCTAAGGGTGAAACTGCTGACAATGGGCATCACACTTTTGCTGAAAGAGCTCTATGATACAAACCATTTTCACAGTCCAAAAATCAACATCAAACTCAAGATTTGTAGCTTTCACAGGTGGAACAGGGAATGTCTGGCATGCAGCATAGCTTCTCCGTGCAGCTCATGTCTGCATGATAATTTCCCTGCTGGTGGAATTGTCGGTGCGCTCTTGTGTATGAGACAGTTTCACTTCCTTCGCAGGGACCCACTTAGGTCCGGCACCTGTGCAAATGCAAGCATACTCTTTGCCCCAAATGATTAGTGCAAATAGTCCTTCAATTTGTCCTAACTCAAGGTTTCTAATCAAAACTGAAGGATTTTCTTTCAATTTTGCCTGTGTGCTGTTTGAAAAGTGCCTAAAAATTGGAGGATTAGGTTCTGCAAATGAGCTATTCAAAACATAAAGACATATAAAGCTTTGCTCAACCTCATCTGAGGTGTTGCTTGGGCCACTTCCCCTTTTGTTGATCTCGAATGGGTTTTAGAGTGTGGTGCGTCCTTTCAACAATTGCCTGACCTCTGTGAGAATAGGGAATTCCAAAAGTGTGGCAAATGCTCCAGTCCATCAAAAATGTGGCCAATTTTTGAGCTGTGTATGTGGGGCCATTTGTCAGTTTTCACCTCATGGGGGATCAGTTTGGCGAGATCTGGGCCCAGTGACACTGACAAGGACAAAAACAAAAGACGAGAGGCGCTCTCTCTTCCCGGGACCAAAGTCCCACAGCTTTAATGGAGAACAACTCCAGGAGAGAATGGGAGTGTCCAGGAGAGGACAGAGGATGTCCAGGGGAAGAAAGAGAGCGTCCACCTTGTGGCAGGAGATTTTAAACCCTCAGGGTGGAGGGGTGGTAAAAAAGAAACTAACTTAGTTCAACATAATACATCACCACACTGTAGTTTTCTGCATAATTGCTGCACTTGTTGAAAGCAAAATCATAAAATCTCCCCAAACACAACCGTGCAGTCCCAAATGACCCCAATGTGGGAGAAAAACCACTCAACCCCCCTGTATGCCCAAGCACCAGGTGTCACAGGGAACACCAACCCCTTCAATTAGAAAGTCCACACACACAGGTTCACCGGGAAAGGAGTATCTCTTTATGAGGGGACAGAATGCTCACTTTTCTCAACACAACACACACCATCCGCCACATCAGCATCCACCCACATCATCTTCCTCAAACATTCACACACTGAAAACACAGCCACAAATAAAACACACAGGAAAAATAGCAGCAATAAAGCAGGATTTGCTCAATTCACTCCCAGAATTGCTAGCAGGGCCTTATTGACACAGCAAATCCTTTCTGCCATCAGCCAGACCCAAACCAAATTGTACAGGCATATGTTGTGCATGGGACATCTCTGTGTGACTTGTGAACAGCCCTTCCCTTGCGTACGCCCTATGGGTTACTTTATACAGAGTTAAACATTCCCTTTCTCCAGAGTCCCAGCAGTCCTGACTGTCCCCCACGAGCAACAGCCAAGAGCAGAGGTGCCTCCAGGAAAGGAATGTCCTGGCAGCGCCCAAAGATGTCCAGAGCCCAGTTGTTCTCGCTGGAGCAGAGATACGTTCCTGCCACGGTCACCAAATGAGGTGTGGAATAGAACTCACCACAGTTAAAGGCAGAAGGTGGTATGTTTATTACAGCGCTAGGCACACGAGGAGTTGTCTCCTAAAGACATGTGTGAAGAATCACTGCTGCTCTACTTATCTAAAAAAGTCTTACATATTCATATAATTCCCAAAACAAGTAATTCATATTCATTAGGTACCCCACCTACCCCCTCTGTATTAAAGTGTGTTATAATTGAGTCCAAAGTTCCTTCACATTTGCAGATTTTTTCACATCACATGGGTAAGTGGGTTTTAAAGTGGGGAATGGTCTCCTTCTGATGAAGGCCAAGACATCTTCCTCAATTTGACCTCTTTCCTTATGCCCTGTTGGCAGGCTTTTGCACCCCTTGGCTATAGCTGAAGTTTCGGGGCCCAGGTGCAGGCTACGGTCCTCTTCTTTGTCACAAAGAAATCTGCATCCCATCCCGCTTCTTTAAACCTAGTAAAGACGGGCAAGTGATATATTACCCTAGCCTTATCTACCTTATCTGCTAAAAATTAACTATTCCTTATTATTTCTACTCTTCTTGCTATACTCATTCCCCCTAACTAAATCTTGCTAAAATTTTAACTCTTCCAGTTCTTTTAAATCCTTGACTCATTGGCCTCATCTCACATGCCAGCCATGTGTGAGCTGGTGCTGTAACTGGGAAATTCCACTCCTGAGCAGGAGATACCAGGCCTGGTTCTGAGCTAGAAGGGTGAGAAGGATGAGATGCACAGCGTTTTGATCCAGGGGATGTCCTGAAAGTGCACTGCCTACCTGCCCCTGCTGCTGAGCACCACTATCCATCTCCTTCTGCTCAGCAGATTTTTAGGACTCCAGGGCTTGGTATGTATTATTTGCTACTTCAACAAATAGAATGAATTTCCTTTGCAAGCCCTGGGTTTTGGTTTTGTCCTGGGTTATTTTGTGCATGGGTCTCCTCCTGAACCTGTGACAATGACCAGCAAGGACTTAAAGGACACTCCTTTCTCATGTCAGTAAGTTTGGAGAAGTAATTTAAGTATCATTAAGTCAATAAGTATCAATCAGTAAATTAAATAATTTGGTGGAATATTTAGCCTGTGAGTTTCAGCAAAGTATTGAATGGATACAAACTAGTAAGTGAGATTGCCGGGTATGCACATATTAGGGAAGTGATTCCCCACACACCCAGTGCTGAGATCAAGGATTGCCTCTCTTCTAACCCTGAGTAGGCAGCAGGGATCGGGCCCTGCTTGGTAACGTTCATTTTGAAGACTTCTGTTGAGCAGGTAAGAATGGTCAAAGTGAAATCTTTTACAGTTCTTTCCCTTTGGTTTACCTGTTTGAGGGTTAAGATTCTGTGCTGCAGGTGTCCTGGGTGTGTGCAGAGCAGTGCAGCCTCAGAAACCCCTTGGCTTGCCCACCAGTTGCCATGCCTTGTTGCCAGGTGTGCCCAGCTATGGCAGGAGAAGGAGCCTGCAGCGCAGTGGGCACCGTGCCCTGCCCAGCTGGGGCTCTCTGGCACAGAGCAGCAGCAGCACCAGCACTGTTCAACCCGCTCCTGCCTTGGCTTCCCCTGGCACACAGAAGCCTCTGGAAATCAGAACTGCCAGTGGCGTTCCCAGCTTGGAGCAGCTGCTGATGGCGGGCAGATGCTGCCAGTTCGACTGCTGCCAAAGGGGAAGAAAGGCAGAGATGAACACGCACCGGAGCCCTGGACATGTCCAATAAAGGTGCAAATACGTGGGGAGATTTGTTAGGAAGCATTTCAGCTGTGATGCCAACAGTGGCTTCTCTCCTGGTTCTGTGTATTCTAGACGAGTAATGCAATGGTTGGCTCTGACAATTAAGAAGTAGATGTTATGTGGATGTTCAAATGTGTAGTGATGGTATTGTAATATATCCTCCCATAGTCCTCTTTCCCATCCCCCTTGTAATAGCCTTGGTAGTCAGGGCATTTGGGGAGGGTTGGCTTGTGACCAGCAGGCAGGGTGTAACAACACCTGACCTCCAGTCAGGATGCAAGAAAGTAATCTCCACCACTGGACAGCAGAGAAAGAGTTGACTGGCAAAACTTTTAGAGGGGCTATGGATATAAAAGGCAGAGCATCCTTTTCGTATATGACCACATGGCTGCTAGTCACAAAGACTCCCAATGTAGCAATTTTCCCCTTTTTAGTCCTTTGTTAAGGTTTAATAAACCTTTACAATTTTAAAAGTGAGAGTCATTTTTCACATGTGCAATGCTGTGTGCCATTTTCTTGGTCTGATTTCCTTTGCTTGTGTCCCATCTGAGTGCTCAGCTGGGGTACAGGCTGTAGGTGCTTGGGGCACCCTTGGAGTTCCTCTTGGATCCCCTGAACAACAGGGTTTGGCCCATGAAGGGAATTTGTGCTGCTTTGTGACAGAGAAGAACTTCCCAGACTCTTTTGTGTTTGCTTTACGGAAGGTTGGTTATTGCTTTGCATAAATTCACAGACCAACATGGAGTGTTTGCTTTGTGATGTCAGGGCATGGTTGCCACCCTGTCCTAGTGACATCAGAAGGTTGCCTTGGTGCACGGAAGGCCTCAGTGCCAGAGCAGCCCTAGGCCTTGCTCATATCAGGAGAACCCTCCTGGTTGGGGAATTTGTCAGTGGGTAGCTGCCCACTGACAAGAGCCTTGGTTTTTTTATATTTACCTAACTTTCAAAAAGGACAATGTTTCACCATCTGGCCAGGGCAGCTTTTGCTGTGTATGGCATTTCTTTCTCCATGTATTACATGACACACTTTACCCGTAAGTAGAGGTTTCCCTTCTACTTAGGTTAGGGGGTAACCTAACCTGGCTCTTGCATGTCTTCCTGCTCTTTCTTGGTGGCTGAGTTTCTGATTTTGAAAAAGAAAGAGCATTAGGATGCCACTGGTTTGGTAAAGCTCCTGTCAAGAGGTTCAGCTAAAAAGGGGGTGTCTGTAGCCACAGGGGCAGCATTTGCAGGGGAACCTGCAGGGCTTCCGTTCCCTCCACAGGAGAGTCTGTGGCAGCAGAATCTGTCATTTCCTCAGTTTGCTGGGACAGGCAGGACAACTTCCCAAATGCAGACTGGGACGCCTTCTCAGAAGGCCTTCTAAGGACTTTGTAGTTCTCCCCAGAACTCAGGGAAAGCTTCTTTTAATCTAAATTTTGTAATGAAAGGATTTGATTGTCCGTTTTGACCCTTGACTGTGTGCTAAAATAGTGATTCCCTTTGAAAGGAAATGCAAACTCCTAAGGAGTGAGTGTCTGCTCTTGAACCCTAGAGGTGCTGCTGTGCTCTTACACAACAGAACTGCCAGAGCTCAGGGGAATTTTGGGAAGCTTTTCTGGGCAACTGTTTCCTGCAAGTTAATGAGAATTAGTGCATGTAATTCATTGAAAAAAAAAAAAGAGTACCTGAAGGAGAGGATTTCAGAAGCTGTTTTATGTGTTTGGTAGAACACGAGCATTGAGTGTTAAAGAACAATTTGCATTTTCTTGATCATATTTGTATTCATTTACTGGCTAAACAGGCCGAAGTGTAGGCACAGCCTACACTTGTTGTCCTGATCTCTTGCTGACTGTGTGAATGAAATGTGTCTCCTGGAGGGGTGTTGAGAAACGGGAAATTATCTCTGTTTGGGTTGACTTGTTCTGTGGGATTCAACAGCTCAGGCAGTTTTCTGACAGCATCTGGTTCATTTTCCCTTCCCACTATAGGTCACCTGAAGCGTGTATTCAGCAGTTCTGAAGATCCTGAGGTGAGTGAGAAAGGAACATTTCATGTTCCTGGTGTTTAAGAATTGTAGAGCAAGCTGAGAGCTTGGCCAGTAGCAGTAGATTGTAGAGGGCCAGCTAGGAAGGCTGAAAGAAAATCCATTTCCATGCCTGAAAACAATAGTAACAAACGCAGCGATAGATATTTTTAAATTTCCTTCTCAGAGTTTGAAGAACTAAAAACCTAGTTTTGAAAGGAGAACGATGCTTGCTGACAGCAGATAGGAAAAATTTAATTAAGAGCAATTTCCTGTACAGTTGAATTAGATCATTTTAATTTAAACAGAGTGACTTAGAATCCTATTCCTATTAAATTTAATGATATCTACTTAGAAGATGTGGTTATAGAACAGGAAGGCCATCTTGCAATGGTGCCTGCTGGATCTGAAGTGAAATGGGCACCTTTGTGGCTGGGGAGCTGCGTGGGCCCAAAGGACGCAGGGCTGGCGGCCGTGAGCAGCTGAAGACGAGGCAGCGTGGGGCCAGGGGGCCAAGAAGGCCAAGGGCACGGTGGCTGTGCCAGCAGCAGTGGGGCAGCAGGAGCAGGGCAGTGGCCTGTGCTGGGCAGCGCCGCGGCCACAGCTGGAGTGCTGTGTGCAGCTGTGGGCCCTGGGAAGCAGAAAGTCATGGAGGGGCTGCAGCGTGGGCACAGAAGGACAGGGGAGCTGGGCAAGGGGTGCAGCACAAGGCCAGGGAGGAGGGGCTGAGGGATCTTAACCTGGACAATGGGGGCTCATGAGGGACCTTCAGGCAGCATTCCATAGATCCCTGCCTTAGATCCATAGAGGCAATGCTCAGCACAAGGGCTGTTTCCCTGCCAAACATCCCTTCACTGCATCCAAGTGCTTTAGACACTGGAGTGGGTAACACTTTCATATTTTGTTTATTTGTTTATTTGTTTGTTTGCTAGAAGGAGAAGCCTTCTAGTGTAATTTCTTCTTCTCCAGGGAGCAAGGGAGCTTTTTCCCAATCTTTCCTGCCCTTTTCCAGCACTGGCAGAAACACATCACTTTCAGGGTAACAGCTCTCGTGTCTTTTGGCAGCCCAGGGAATCAGTGTGTGTTGTGTTTGGGAATTGAGCAGGAAATCAATGCCTTTGCATTCCAGCTGCTCCTCAGAGATTAGAGGAGCTGGAGGGGCTGGGCTGCATTTCTGATTACAGCCACTTCAGCACCATCAGTGTGGTCGAGTCCAAGAGAAGAACTTGCCCAAGCACAGATGCACAAAGAGTGCAGTTCCCAGTGCAATGCTCTGGGTCTGGTTGCATTCCATAGGGACTCACACACTCCAGATTCCCCAAGAGTGTGGGTTACTGAAGCAACAGGAGAGCAAGTTCAGGATGGCTGCTGATTGGGGCACTGCTACCGAGTGCTGATGTGTGTAGCAACAGAAAGGACAGTATTGATTCAGGGTGACCCCCACGTGGTGAATAATGTGCTTTGGCTCTATGATTTAGAAGGTTAAACAAATGCTTTCTTAACCTATGTTATATTACACTAGTACTATATTAAAACTAGACTAAAGAGATACTATACTAAAAAGCTACTAAAGAAAAACTCGTGACTGTCTCCAGACAGTCACGACACAGCTTTTATCTAATTAGCTAATCAAGCTAAACAACTATCACTAAAATCCAATTAACAAATCCCTTTCAGTAAACAATCACTATAACACATTCTACATATACTAAACAACAAGAACAGCCAGTAGAGATAATAATTGTTTTCTCTTCTTCTCTAAGTTTCTCACTACCTTCCCTTAAAAAAAAACCTAGGAGAGAGAATTATATCTCTCTGTGTTCAAAGAATGTAAATACCACAGTACAGTAAAGAGAGATTATAAAAGTGAGATCTGTCTATCTATCTATCTATTTGAATCTTCCTGGCTCTGCTCCAAAGCAGTGGAAGATGCAAAGCTCACCTAAAGGCATCCCTTCAGGAGAGGAGTAGAGACGAGTTCCATTGACTGATCGTGAGCAGGCAGAGATGTTTCCCCCTCCAGAGATGGTTGTTTTTCCCCTCACGTTTTTCTCCTCCAGCCTCTTGTGCCCTGAAGCCTTCTTTTTATCCTTTAAATTTTTGCATGTCCTAAGGGAGTGGAACTATCCCATGCTGTAGCTGGGGTCTGGTGACTTTGCTCATACACGCATTACATGACACATGGTTTCCTTTGCTGGCATTCCCAGGGCTGTGTAAGTGCATTCATTAATGGGGCCTTATGAGAAACTCTGTTACTGCTGGTCAGAATTCTCAGTTGACAAAAGAGGGAGAAGAAACATCTTGGTCCTCCTCCATGTACTGAGGTGGCCATAGAGGTTCTCTGACTTCCATCAGAGATCTTTGCATGCATCCTTATCTCCTGAATGACCCAGTTTTCTAACAAGAGTGTGGATGTCAGGAAGGAGGAATGCTGGTGCAGGCCTGAAGAGAAGGTGAACTTCAGGAGTGTCTCTCACAAGGAGTGAGCTCACCCAGGAAGCCCCTGCAGAGCCAGGATGGAGCTGTGGGACAGGGTGGGGTGTCAGTCACTACTGAAAGACAAACAGGACATGGCAGAAGCAGAGGGAGGCCCTCACCAGACCCCTGAGAAATGCCACCCCTTCCCTGTCAGCTGCCTGAGAGGCTGTTGGAGCTTCAGTCCCAGATGGCCCCAGATTGTAGGGCCAGGGTCACTTTGGAATCTGTGCCTCTTCTTGGGCAGAGAACGACCCAGCAGAGCAGCAGCACAGTGCTTTGGGAGCGTGTGAGCCCAGCAGCCTTTGAGTCGTGGCCCACAAAGTGCGTATGGGAAGTTGAAACCCATCTTCTCTTGCTTTCTGTGCAGGTGCTTCTAGAGAGAGAGCAGGAGCACACTGCCTCATCTGAGATGCCATTCCAGACTCAGGGAGAGCTGTTCCCTGCCCGAGAGCAGGAAGAGCAGCGCAGGCAGCAGGTGGAAGAGCCACAGGAGAATGGCCAGGTAAGCCTGACTGGCCAGGGCACAGAGGGAAGGGCAGGAAGAGGGGCATAAACCAGAGCTCCTGGGACTGAGGAGGCCAGGAGTCCCACAGGCACTGAAAGGACAGAGCCTTGGAATCTGCAGAGATCAGCACCAGGACAGGATGGTTACAGTGGAAACAGAGCTGGGAAGGGAAGCAGAAAGAAGAGGCTAAATAAATGTGATTTTGAGGCTAAAAGAGGAAAAAGCTGAACTTGATGGCAGCTCTCAGTCCCTTGCTCTGCTTTTGTGTGTACAGAACATCAAGGCAGAGCCACAAGCAGAGCTGCCCGAAGCTCAGAGTGCCATCACGGCAGTGAAGAGGAGGAATGAAGACATCCAAGAGGAGAAGAATCTCCCTATGCAGAGTGGCAATCAACAAAAACAGGTGAATGAAGGAATGGCAGCCACTCCACTCCTGAAAGAGAGTCCTTTCCATTGTTGTTTACAGAAAATTGACAAACAGATGCAGGCACAGCTGTATAAAACTGAGGCTAGGACCAAGGTAAGGAAGATGAAGCTAGACAAAAAAATTAATTTCATCAAAGAGAAAATGAATCGCCTCCTTCAGGAGCAAAAGGCTCTAGAAAAGCAAGTGAGTGAATTAGCAATAGGCACTGCAGCCATCCAAGGGGTGGTTTCTGCCCTCCTTGCCTTTCCAGTGCAGAGCAGCAGGGGGTGGGTGATGCCTCTGAGTGCCATCCTGATGAGGCCTCTGTTAGAGCTGCTCTCAAGGACACTTCCTGCTCTGCTTGATCTCAGCTGATGCTCTAGACAGTGGCATTACTCCTTTGGCCATTTAGCCAGCAGTCATCCGAATGAACTCCTGCTGGCTTCTTCCAGTTGACCTTGTTTTTTTCTTGAGGTGTTTTTGCAGGTGAACATGGTCACTCACATAGATTTGGAATACGAACTACAAGCTGTCTGTATCCCTTGTGAATAATCTGCTCCTGTCCTTTTCTTTCCTTTCTTCCCAGTCGATGACTCCTGGCTGACGGGGACAAGCTGTAGTCTCTGACTGCTTTTTTCTGTTTGACTTCAGGTTGAAGTGTCGCCATCCTACCTGGCAACCTGCAGAGAGTTCCAGCAAATGACGGTCAACCTAGGGCCCCGAGGCTGGCATGAGGCCCGGGAACTGAACCATCCAGAGATGCTGCAGGATGAGCATGTCCCGAGGAAGGTGCAGAAAAAGAGAATTTCATGGCAGGAGGTAGAACATTAGAATGAGGAGCTGCAAATGTATCTGCAGACCTAGGAGGGGGAAAGGAGTCTTTGGGAGGAAGTGGAGCAGTCGTTGCTGCAGTCATCCTTTAGAACAAGAAACTGGCTATGAACTCGAGTAAAACCAGCGTCTGGTTTTGAACATTTGGTTTCACAAGTGGACATCCAAAGCAATCCAGTTGAAGAGCTCTGCATGTGGCTGACAGCAGCTTCCTAAGGGCTTGCATTTCAAATGGCAATCTCTCTTGCATTTCAGGGCAATCTCTGCCACACCTTCCTGACATCAACTCATTTCTTGTCTCAGATCTACACCGGCTCTGACACTGAAGGTGCTGCAGAAGCAGCAGTGCCATCCCAAGGAGCCTTTGCTCCCCAGCTGAAGAAGTGGAGCCTGAGCCCTTGGTTCACCTCCCGTGCTGACCCAGCTGCTGCTCAGCAACAGGAGATGGCGGGTGACTCCCTGGAGCAGCAGAGTATGTCTGGTATCTTTCTTATCTGAGGGACAGTGTGTTGTGTGCACTGTCAGCATAGCTGTACCAAAGGGTTCTCCTCAGTTTAGTGTTACAGAAGTGCTGGCATTGCTCCGAGACAGCAAGAGAGAGCTCTGGGTGTTCCTGCTGCCTCTGAGAGCAGCTTAGACCGGCTGGAGTTTTTCTGGGCTTCCCTCTCTGCCGAAGGCAGAAGCAGGGATTGTTCCTGGATCAGCAGAATGCTGTGCTGCTTGAGTCCTAGCCACTGGCAGAAGCCCTGCTGAGATCAGTCTCTAGGAGAACACAACAAGCCCTTTGTGATTCTGCAGTACAACCCAATGAATCTGCTTCTTGCCCTTAACAGCTGCCAGTGCTGTGCTCTCAGATAAGATCTGGTAGGGTTGAGAAGAGAGCCCAGTGGATTCTGTGTCTACCATCACCTGTTGGGACAAAAATCTCAGTGTGGCTGATCTCAAAGCCCATCCTGTTGTGTCCTGAATGGGGGCAACAGCTTGTCCGGGTCTCAGGCTCACTCTGGCTTCTTCCCATCAGTGCCTGTCAGTGCTCATGCTTGGGCTTTGCCAGCCTTGTTGTGGTCGCTGCCCTGCCCCTGAGGGCTGGTGGGAATGCAGAGGCTGGAGCCTTCCTTAGCTGGGAGGGTCCTGTTGCTGCCCGGCTGCTGCAGCGCGGAGCTGCCTGAGGCCGCAGCCCCTTCTCTGGGCCAGCTTCTGCCTTGCACGGCCTGGACTCACAAGAGGGTCAGCATCTCCTCTGGGCAGCTCTCTGTGTCACAGGGGCGTGTGAGGAGCACTGCTGTGCCCGTGCCTCTGTGCCCGTGCCCGCCGTGCTGAGTTGGGAAGATGGGGACGTGTGCGGTGCCGAGAGGGCGAGTGCAATGGGAGCGACTGATCCGCGCTGTCAAGGTGAAGAGAAGCGGCGCAGTTCTTCACGCGGGGCACGGGCAAGGGCGTCTTTGGGCTCAGCCTGCTCATAAAGGGTGAGGGTCCTGATGCTGAAAGCCCCGTGGGCATTGGTTCTAGCATGAGCTGCTCTGGTTTACAAACGCAGAGGCATTCTTCTGGCAAACTCGTGCAAGTTAGAAAAGATGGGAACACTTGGCAATATTCCTCCTGTTCTGAACTTGGCATCTGTTCAGAAGAATTGATTCTAGATGTCTAGGTGCATTTAATCTTAGCAAGGAGGAAACCTTTTCTAAATCTCACAGTGTTTATTCCCAAGAAAACAAAGGCACTGTTAGTTCCAGCTCTCCTTAATGTTTCTAGATGACAAACTTACTTGCCTTTCTAGGTATTCTCTTCTGGTCTCAGTCTCCTCTGAATGTATCTCCCAGTGCTTCCCTGTGTGTCTGCTGTCAAGAGGTCTCTAAATTCAAAGGATGCTATAAATCAGTCTCTGTGCCAGCCACTTGTGCTGTGGGCCTGCTGTTCTTTTCTTGTTGTTCCAGTTCCTGTTCCTGTTGTTGTTAGCCAACTGTCCACCAAGGGAGGGCTCAGAGCCCCAGACAGTTGGGCTGCATTTTGTATCTCCTAGAAGGTGAGATCTCTGCTTTAAAGTGAACATCTTGCATTTTTTTTCCTTCAGGGAGAATGGTGAAGATGGAAAATCCTATTCTAAAATACATTGAACTGGAAAATATTGACAGTGGGTGAGTCCAAGCAATGTTAATTGTACAAAACTATGCATCAGGTGTTTTGCTGATGGAATAGGTATCAAGTGTGAAGTCAGACAAGCTGCAAATGTGTTCAGG
Organism: Zonotrichia albicollis; assembly: GCF_047830755.1. NCBI lineage: Eukaryota > Metazoa > Chordata > Aves > Passeriformes > Passerellidae > Zonotrichia > Zonotrichia albicollis. The sequence goes on from NW_027428348.1 coordinate 146,234, forward strand.
CACTGGGCTTAGATTGTCAGTGCTGATCAGAATTTCTAAGCGTGCTCAGAAGGCATTGTCAAAGACATCTCCATGCTTCCAGTGTCCTGCAGGTCTTAGGCATTGACAGCACAGATCTCCTGTGTGGGCTGGCTTTCACTGCAAGGTCTAAATGGCTTCTCCTTTCTCTGCTGTTTTGTTTCTAGGACTTTTGGAGATGTTTATAGAGCACTCGACACTGCCACAGGAAGAGAGGTAAATGTCAACAGCCCCTGCAGACTCTGCTGCACTCAAGGGCTTTCCCCACTGGTGTGAGCTGTGGCTGGAGGTTTGGGCAGAGCTGCGCTGAAAAGGCTCAAGAAGCACAGATTGGTGCCAGCCCACAGAACACGTTTGGGACTTTGTCCTCCTCAGCTGCTGGAAGGAAGGCACGGAGGGCAGCGGTTCCTTTAAGAGAAGGACATGCTCACATGCTCTCCATTGCTAAAACAAAGGTGGTGCCTGCGAGCACCTCACTGCTCTTTGGGGCTACAGCTTCAGAGTCCTGAATTCTTGATTCTGGCTGCCAGCAAATCCATCTGAAAGTTACTGGTAGTTCCTTAGCCACCTGCAGTGCTGCACTTAGGAACTGCACAAGGGAGAGATCTGCAAGGCGTCCCTGAAAGCCCTGAGCCCGGCCCATAGCCCAAGATGTATCCACAGAGTATTAAAGCATGGATTACTTCTTCTGAGTCCCAAACAAAGCAGCAGAGAGTGTGGTCAGAGGTTTGTGGGTGATAACTGAGACACCGCTGTTACCAAGTGGTCAAGGCAAAATGTCAGTGGCCCCACGTGTCCTGTAACTGGCTCCCAAGGGAGCAGAGAAATGGGCTGTTGGAATGTCAGTTCCTAATTACTGCAGTGCCTAATCACAAGGCAGTTTGGCACAGCTCAGCTGTGTCATTGCAAAATCACTCGCTCCACGTGTTTTGTGGTCTTGTGCCACCAACCTCTCAAGTTACTGATTTTCAATGTCATTTTAGGTGGCCATAAAGAAAATACAGCTTCAAGGACTGAGGAAGAAGGAACTAAAAGTCAACGAAGTCATGGTCATGAAGGTGAATAGAAATCCCAACCTGGTCAACTGCTTAGACAGGTGAGTTGTGCTTTTGTCCCATGAATGTTTGTTCACGTACTGCAAACATGCAAGGTAAAATCCCACTTTGGCCACTGGCAGAAAATAGAGCTGTAATTATTGGCCAATAATTATTGCTCTTTTCATCTCCAGTGGATGGGAAGAGATGGCATTTTGTCTGCATGAGTCTTCGCTGGCACACGGTATTTGAAAATTGTTCAAAAACCCGGATGAGTCGTGTCTTACTAAATCAATGATCTCTATATTCACAGCCACCACTTGGTTTTGGAGCTTGATTTTTTTCAAGTGTCTTCTTACGTCCAGGTAAACTAACAAGGATTTCCCTTGGATTGTTGCCACTGTTTTCCATTGCTATGCATGCCAGGAAGACGACATGCTTTTTTCCAGAAACGCCATGTATGACAGGCTTTTTATCTGGGCTCTTACTCAACTGCACATTTTGCTTGCTGCTCATCTAAGACATCTCCTTTTTCACAGCTGTGCCTTTTCCTTGAGACTGCACAGATGGCAAACAATGCACAGCCAAGAGGGAATGTGTATTCCTTTATTTTGTCTTTGTCTCAAAGGGACCTGAAAAGAAGAATCAACCTGTCTTTTCCAAACAGCAACCTAGCCATGTACATTCATCTCCATGCCCTTGTTTCCTTCTTTCAGCTACCTTGTGGGTGAGGAACTGTCCCTGGTTATAGGGTACATGGATGGAGGCACTCTGAGCAATGTCATCAGCCAGACCTACCTGTTGGAAGATGAGATGGCAGCCATCAGTCGGGAGGTCAGCAATCTCATCTGTGTTTCCAAGGGCTTGGGCAGGATTGTCTGGGAACAGGGGCTCAGAGCTGGAGTGATTTCCCGTGCCAAGCTTTGTTTCTGTGTTGCTGCTATTCTGTGGGTAAGTAAAAGCATCTCAAGTGAAAGGCCTGCCAGTGCCCCTGCACTCTCTGTACTCAGTGCCAGTACTCTTATCTTCTGCTGTTGTATTCTCGCTCTAGCTCTTGTATTTGTATTTGCTGTTCTCCACCTTGCCTCTCTAAATGTTTGCCTGGAGTTTGACTTCACTGCATTCCTTGCCTGTAAAAGCAAAGGTGCTGGTGTCAGGATTTGAAATGACCAGCAAAGAAAAAAGACTCATTTCTCACAGTCCTCAGCTGAAAAGGATAGTAGTGCAGCCAAAATGCTCTTTGCTTCCAGAAAATGACTGGTGTGATACTTCCACGCCTGTGCTGAGGCCAGGAAGAAAATCTTTGTCATGCAGCCTCCCACCCAAAAGTGATCTGCTTCACACCAAAGGGAGGGACTTTTCCTTTCAAAACCCCTCCTTTGTCCTCTGCAAGGAAAAAGCACGTCCACTGCAGCAGGAGTCATCCTGGATGGTTGGCAGGGGACAGCCTACAACAGCAGATGCTGTTGCTCTTTCAAAAGATGACGTGCCTTTCCTCAGAAAGGTCCTGCTCTGCAAGGGTTGGAGCAGCAAGCTCTTCCTCTCAGTGGCCATTACTGCCCATTCCCCTGGAGAGGGAATCTTTTAGGTTGTTTCCTTTCTTGTATGATGAAATCACATCACTCATTTTTGCCCTCCTCTTTCTGTTTTCTCTCTCAGTGCCTGCAAGGACTGCATTTTCTTCATTCAAACCATGTCATCCACCAAGATGTGAAGAGCAGAAACATCCTTCTCAGAACTGATGGTTCTGTCAAGCTGGGTCAGTATATTCTTGGTCAGGTGCAGCGTTCCAGGGATGTGGGTGTGTGGCTGCTTGGAGTGACTGCCAGCTCCCCAAAAATGGTGCTGGTGGCAGTGCAGGGACCCCTGCTGCGAGCCGAGGGCACAGTTGCAACGTGCACAGAGGTATAAGGAACCACAAGCAGTCAAGAGTGGCCTTGCTCTGTGTGTGTCCCTTCCAGACAGAGGGAGCTACAATCTAAAGCTTCAGTGGCAAAAAGTCCACTGCTGTGAGCAGTGTTAAGAAACTTGGGTTTTTTTGGAAGTGGCCAATTCCATACTCCCTTGGCTAAAGCCCCAAGGAAATCGAGCGTGGACAGTTCTCCAGGAGATTCAACAGCACATTCTTAGCCCAAGAGTGGGGAATTCTTTTGCTTGGTTTCCTAATTGGAGCTGGCTTTCATGGTTTGTTGTTTTCTCCACAGCTGACTTTGGCCTCTTTGCTCAGCTCAGCCCTGAGCAGGGCAGACGGAGCTCCATGGCCGGCGCTGCTGGGTGGCTGGCGCCTGAAGTGGTGACAGGTCAACCATGTGGTCCCAAAGTGGACATATGGTCTTTGGGAATCATGGGCATTGAAATGGTGGAACGAGAAGTTCCTTCCTGGAATGCAACTCCTGTCTTGGTAAGGTGCAAATACTCACTGATCCCACTGTCTTTCTCACCTGTCCCATGTTCTGTGTGCCATTGGACAAAATCCCATTGCCATCTGCTGGCATCACTTCCACTAAGGTCCCCTTCTAAAAATGCCCCTGCAACACATCAGCATCTGCTGTAGCTTTGGTTGTATCAGAAAGGGAAGTGGCAGTTCAGAAACCTGCCATTTTGGCCTCTGGCCATACCTGACATTTCTCACTTGTTTTTTGAACAATGTTGGAGCTCTCTTTCTGAAGCTCTCTTTCTGAAGGACAAGAATTTGTCAGTGGAGAGGGTAGACATGTGATAAACATCCTGAGCAATGGAGGTTAGACCTTCCCAGTTTCAATTTTATAGAAAACATAAGAAAAAAAGGAAAAAGAAAAGTAAACAAAAAAGAAAAAGAGAAAAAACCTACTACCAAACCAACTGCTACTTGAGCAGCAGTTCTGCTTGCTTTTTCATTTTTTAAACACAGCTCTTCTCTTCCATTCTGTAGCATCTTTTCCAAATCCTGTGGGTCTTCAAAACTTTCAGGCTTTCAAGTCACCTGTACATTGTTCAGTCACGTATGTGGGTGGCCTGGATAAGTTTGGGATGTGTTTTTCTCTGACTGCAGTTAGAATTGTTTGCCAAACCCTTGGCTGTTTCTTGGTACTTTAACAAGTTGATGAGCTTGCAGGCAGGTGCCTGGGCTGGGATCCAGTATGGGCAGTTGACACTGGTGCTGTGTTTCTTTACCACAGGAGCAGGGACATCCCTGGCCTGCACAGTTCTAATGACAGGGAGGGCTCCAGCTCCCCACCATGGCCAGTGGCTGAGCTCAGATGAGAGTCAGGATAAAACCCTCTTTGTCACCTCTGGTGATGTGGGAAAAGGACAGAAAGCCACATAAATTATTTGTACAAAAGGGGAGTGCTTTGCCATTTCTGGTTTTGAAATTCTCTTTTGGGTTAAAGAGGATAATAGCAAAGTCTCTTTGGTCACCATCTACTTCAGTGCCATGAGCACAGAGTTATCATGACAGTGGTGGGCATTTTTATGGAAACTCCAAGGCCTCTTGCCATTGTTATTTTTGTCTGTTTGAGATGGATTCTTCAAGTTGAGGTTTGAATAGTTCCAAGTCGGTGTCTTATGTTTCTAAATACCATGTTGCAAAAGCAGAATGAGCTTTCTCCCTCTGACTTGTCAGCGCGTTAGAGCTTGGTTCCACATGAACCACACTGGATAATGATCAGCCGATGTCTTGCCAATCTACACTGTAATTCCTTGGCCTGAGGAGTATCAGAAACACCTGCTGAGCTCCATGGACACTGTCAGCTGCATGGAAGTGAGCATCCTTGGTCTTGCTGAAGAAACTGGAGCTCAGCTTAGGTTAGATGCTGTTGAGCAGGAGAAAGGCTGGAATTGTCAGGTGTTTCCAGAGGCCTGCGTGCCCAGAGGGACTGAGTTCTGGGGAGCAGCTGGATGTTTCTGCACATCATGGAAGGGAATTGCCAGACAGCTCAAGCCTCACCACAGGCAAACACTCCCCAGCTCTTCTCAGGCAACATTTGCTTTGGGTTTCAAGTTGTTTCCACTTGTCTGTCTGTGAAGATGCCCCTAAAACCACAAGGCAAGCCTCTCAGAACTGGTATTGCATTTCCAGAAATGAAGAAAAGAAGCCCAAACACAAGAAAGTTGCTAAGGCACTGGTTTTTAGAGAGGAACTTAACCCCCTGTGCAGTTTCTCCTCACTGGGAAGCATGCCTGAAACCTGGGCATGAGGGTGTAAAGGCCACAGAGTCTCTTCTGCTTCTTGTGCAGTGCTGCTGAAACACTCAGTGACCGTGTTTCTCTCCTAGCCCAAGGCACATTCTGCACATCACCAAGTCAGAGCCTAGTGATGTGGAGAGCCTGCCAAAACCTCCCATTTGTTTCCTGGCACTTTCTGGGATGGGCCTACCATTCATGCATTGACTTGAGTAGCCAAATGAGTCGAGGGTGACCGTAGGGATGGAACTTCTCCTGATTTGACCATGAAAAGTTTTTCTTTTCCATGTAAGGAAAGCAGAAATTTTCAGACTGCTGAGAGACAGAGCTGCAGGTGGCTCCTGTGTGTCCATGCAGGCCTTTTCATCCCAGTACATTTGTGCATGCATCTTAATGTGTCTGTATTGAAGATGAGATTCCCAATGTTTGTTTCCTTACCTGAGGAATACCTGGTGGATTTCCTTTCTTTGCTTCCAATTCCCATTGTTTTCAAGAACAAAGCAAAAAGCTTGATTAGTTTTCTTTTATGGCAGCTGTGCTTAAGGGACAAGAAGCACTGCAGAGATACTTTTCATGTACTAACCCTTGGATACAGTAGAGTCAGTATAGCAAAGTCCTTCTTCCAAAAAGCCTCTCAAGCTGGTGTGAATCCTCAGGGAAGGAAATGTGCTTGTGCTGATGTAGTTCCCACTAACTAGGTCAGTCAATGAAATCAGCTGCCAAGGCAAGATCTGCAGGATGGTGGGAAAGCTGTGGCTGCATCGGAGTTTGGGTTTTTGGTTGGTAAAGGAAAGTCATCTCTGGGTCTCTGCCAGGGCACAAAGTGCCACTGCAGAGTGGAGCTTAATCAATGGGATCTGGGAGAGCAGTGACAGATGGAAAGAAGCAGGTGGAGCCTGGTGTCTCCTTTTTCCCCAGCCTCAACTCCTGATAGCCACAGGAGGAAGACAAAAGCTGCAGCAGCCCAACCTATTTTCTTCTTGCCTGCGTGACTTCCTGAGCTGCTGCCTGCAGAGAGACGAGGAGCGGCGCTGGTCTGCCAAGGAGCTCCTGCAGGTAAAATGTGAGGGGGCTGCAGGTGAAACAGGCTCTGAGGGATGGGCTCCTCCTCCACTCAAGTCCAGGGCATCAGATGAGCTCCCTTCCTCCTCACCTCCATTCTTGGTGCTCTTCAAATGAAAACAGTGAGGAATCCTAGACTGGGCTGGGCTGGCAGGGCCCTGTAAAGGTCCTCCGGTGCAAGTGTCCTGCAATGAGCAGGGACATCTTTAAAGAGATCAGGTTGCTCGGAGCCCTTTGACACCCGAGCCGGAATGGTTGCAGGGATGGGGCACCTACAAGCTCTTGGGGCAAGCTTTGCCAGGGTGGCACCATGCTGAGTAAACAAGTTCTTCCTTAGACGTACTCTGATTAGATGCCCTTTGTGTTTAAAAATATTTGTCCATATCCTATTATAACTGACCCTGTTAAAAAAGATGTCCCCTACTTTCTTCAAAGCCACTCTGAAGTCTTAGAAAGTGGCAATAAAGTCTCCCTGGGGCCTGTTCTTCACAAAACTGAATAACTCCAGCTCCCTCTGCATTTCCTGAGAGGAGAGGCGCTCTGTCCTCTTACTGTTTCTGTCACCCTCTTTTGTAATTTGGTGGAGTGTTCAGTTTTATCTAAAGGCAAAAGAATTGAAGTAGAGCAATGCAAGGTACAGAGACATGAAATGGTGGTGGAGGAGCCCAAGGAAGCCAGTCCCAGCTGAGCAGTCAGAGATTTGGCTGTGGGCAGGAGGGGCTGTGGGGGGCTCACTCTGAGGGGCCCTGGTTTTGGCCCCCCAGCCCACCCTTAGAGGTTTCTGCCACGCAAACAGGGACAGCTGGGAGGGACTTGTCCCAGCCCCATCTGCTGCCTGGCATGCTCTAGCAGACGGGAACTGTGCCAGGGTTACTGCCAGGTTGTGTGGCAGAGAGGGAACTGCAGAGCCCAGTGCCACTGGGCTGGCCCTGCTGGGAAGGAAGGTGCCATCCAGCACACGAGGGGCAGGGCATGGAAAGGTAGACACTGCTTTCTGTCCCTGTGGGAATTAGCACAGTGCCTGTCTTTCAAAGGCAGGGACCTATATGAGTCATTGGAATTTGCTGAAAGCAAGATAACCCAGGGACAGAAAGCACCATTTCTAGAGCACTGGCAGGGCAAAAATCCCAACAAGATAAAGAAACCTGAATAAATGGATGAGTGGGATTCTGGGCCAGGTTTGCCTATGATGGCAGGGTCCTGCACATGACTGCTGGGTATCAGATGGTCCCACTGCTCCTCTTTCTGGGTCTTTTTAGGACTCAGAGCAATCCCAATTGAGCCTGTGAAGCACTGAGCTTGGAAAGTAATGGTTCACTGTTCACTGTTCTTTGTCTTTTTGTTGTTTGGTTTGTTGTTTGTTTTTGGTTTATTTGTTTTGGTTTGGTTTGGGGTTTTTTGTTTGTGTTTGTTTTCTTTTTTGTTTTTATTTTTGTATTCGTTTTTTGGGGTTTTTTTGTGAACAGCATCCATTTGTAACATCAGCCGAGGCTGCATCCACCCTGGCACCACTCATCATCTCAGTGAAGAGGAAGATGGAGAAGCAAACAGTGCTATAATCATGCCAGGACCATTTTCTCCATAGCCATCTTAGAGTAGGATTGTAGAGTAGGACTGTAGAGTAGGATTTAGAGTAGGACTATGTGGAGAAAAGAAAAAAGACTCTGCACAATTTAATGTGAATCAAGGAGAAGCCATTTATTGTGCTTCTAAACATAGTTTATAATTACTTTCTATCCTATATCTTTCTGTAGTCATGCATTGTTTGGTTGCATCTTATTCTTAATCTAATTGGTAGATGCTGTAAGGGTAATTTTATTTGGGTTGCTACCCCTTTTTCTGCCAGCAACTCTTCTGCTTCTTCTTTCTGCTCGCAACATCACCTTTTTATCCACAAAGTTGAATGCAGCTTTATTAAAAACCTGACTTAGTCCTAGAAGGTTAGTTAGTTTAGTTAGCTCCAGAGGCTTAGGCTGGTTCATTTAGTGTCTGTCCATTTTTCTGTAAATACCACCCTACAGGATTATAGAGTAGGATTTTAAATAAATAAAGTTTCTGAAACTTTAACTCATCTGGAAGAATCCTTTCTTTCTCACCCTGTGAACAAGCTGAGCATTTCCTTCTGAGTTGTCAGCTGTCTCTTAAAGGTGCAATGTTTTCTTTGGTGTTGTGAAAAGTACATATTACAGGATAGTATAAATTAATATACTATATGTGTTATGTTGTCTTAATTAGTAGTACTGTAGTTTTTCAAGTAGTGTGCTGTTGTGGTGTGATGTCATGGTTTGCCTCAGATACCCCAGGTTCCTCCCTGATAATTCCCTGCCAGATGTGTCAATCATCCCTCCTTTCCACACCCTGACCCCTGTTGAGCGATGTCTGTCAATCCTGGCATTCCAGAAGGGCGTCAAGTGATTGGCAGAATTCAAAAGATGCCCTCCCCTCCTGAAAAGACATTGGGCCATCCAGGTGTCCTCTGTCCCTTGAGACTTCCCTGCCCTGTACCTGGTTGGTGGTCCCCGTGTTCCTTCCCTGCCCCTCTGCCCCGGGTAAAAGGGTGAGCAAACCACGCGGTTGGGAGTTCACCTGGAGCTGTTGCTGGATCCATAGGACTGTGGGCCAGGAATAAAGCTCTGCATAGAAACCCTCCATCAGAACCGACTCCTTTCCTTCACCTTGCCTTAAAGGTTTTCCACCAACTCCTGCATGCCTGGACTTGCCTCCAAGCGCCCAGCTGCAGCATCCAGCAAGCCAAAAGTGTCTCTGGGGTAAAACTCCACAGTTGCTGCTATTTGGTCAAGCAGCAAAGGCCAGACAAGCTCATGTACATCCCGTCCAGCTATATTGGTAATTATTTCAGTGGTAAATATAGTTTTAGTTTAAAACATTATGTAAAACAGGAGCTATGCGATGTAAGATAGATTTTTACCTAGCTCAAGAAAGAGATGGGGTAATCAAGAAATTCTTTGCCCAGAGATGACAGCAACAGGACACCAAAAGCCCCAAGGGAAGAATTCTTGCATCCTTATTGGAAAAGACCAACTTTCCTCTACCTCCTTCCTGACTTTGAGGAGCCAACAGGATTAACGGGGAGAACTTGACAATAAGCAGAGAACATCCTTTGTTTGAAAAGAATTTATGCATCATGTATGAGATACATGAATATGCAACAGGCTATTGCTTTTAAGGGCTAATCCTTTGTTAGCGTGTGTGCTTTTGGGGCATAATTGCCCAGGAGGCACCAGGACTGTCCGTCTTTGTTTTTATTGTCCTTTACTGTTCTAACTCTGATTGTCCAAATTCTTATTATTCTAACTTCTCTTACTATCTTAATAACCATTTTATTGCTACTAAACTGTTAAAATTTAAAAAGAAGGGATTGTTGTTTTTTGCAATGTGCTTTGAAAGCTGGGAAGACTCTTCATTCATCATCTCCAGAGCACACTGCCTTTGGCCAGCACACTGGCCCATTTTGGTACATCTGTGACACTTCTAGTTGAGGCAGAAAGAGCAACGGCATTTGAAGGCAAAACCAAAGGAAGAATGGAGCAGCCCAAACATCTTGCACAGATGCAGGCCTTCAGCTGTGACTGGAGAGCATTGGGGTTCCTGCCACTTGGATTTGTATCCCTAGGTGCAATGTCTTTGGCTGGAGGAGAGCCTGGCTCAAGTGAGAAAGCAGAAAGATCAGAGAGGGTGCTCAGGAAGGTCTCCTGTGGTGCAGAGCTGTCAGCGCCTGTGAGGTGAGAGCGGGCCTGGCCTTGCCCGGGCTGGAGCCCCAGCAGAGCCCTGGCAGAGGCTGGAGCAGCCTGAGCCCCGGCAGAGGCAGGCTGGAAAGAGGCCCTTGGAGCTGCAAGAGGCAGCAGCCGGGCCCTGGGTGCCTCTTCCTGGGAGCAGGCGAATCCTCCACCCTCAGAGCCCAGGTGGCAGCTGGCTGCTCCTGAGGGGAAGCGCAGCCGTGCTGGGCACAGCCCAGCCTGGAGGCATTGGCCGTCTGGAGTGTGCCCAGGAGCAGAGAAAGGCCAAGGGCAGCCGCGGGCCACTGGGCTGGCTGAGGATTCCTCCTCTTCTGCCGGCTGCCCTGCAACTCCTGGCAAAGGCCAGCAGTGTGTGCAGCACTCTGGGCACCGGGGCAGGGAGCCGGGCTGCTCGGCAGGCTGGAGCACAGGGCAGCCTCCTTCAGGCCCGGCACTTGTGCCTGGGGAAGTGAGGCCAGCGTGAGGCAGGGACAGCTTGGCAGGGCCCATCTGCAGGAGCCAGCGCCTCACGCAGCTCTGGGAGGAAGCGCTTGCAGTCCTGCAGTTCTGCACTGAGCCAGAGCAAAGGTGTGAGATGCAGAGTGTTTGGCAAAAATATTCAGGCCCACCAGGCCAGGCTGCTTTGTGCTCTCTGGTGCACAGCAAGTGCTGTGCAATGCAGCTCTGAGCTGCTGTGAGGGAGGGCTTTGGGGATGTGCCTGAGGTGAGTCAAGGGGTTAGCTGAAAATGTAGTTAGGATAATTGAAAAGTGCAGATGAAAAGCTTTCCTTGTGTATTTGATTTACATCTGCAAATCTTGATACGTAACTGTCATGGTTTGAGCCTGGCACAGGGCCAGTGCCCCCCCATGAAAATGCCTCACCCTGGTGTCTGCTGTGAGATGTGACCAGGAATAAGCAAAACAGGCTCTAACTTAAACATAAAGAACACTTTATTACTTAAACTACAGGAAAATAGGGAAAGACTATAAGGAAAAGAAAAAAAGAAATTGAAAACCTTACAAAAAAAACTTTCCTCCTCCCCACTCCCTGACTTTCCCAATCCGATACATTCTCCCAAATCAACTGCCCAGCCTTGGCCCCACACTTTAGTATACTCAAACTGCAGTTCATGAAGAGGAAAGGAGTCCTTCTTGTTCCATAGGCTTCTCCTGGAAACACACTGAAACCTCGTGTGCTTCCTTGTCACTTCGGCACCGCCCGGAAAAAGTCCTTTTGCCGCTTGTGACATCTTCCTTCCATGCCCAGTGCTCTCACCACTGACGGCATGGACCAGAGCTGCTTTTAGGGTTGTCTTTCAAGGATGCCTTGTCTCACTCCAAAAAGGCACAGTCTCTGCTTTGGGACATCTGTCCCCCCCATATTTTTCCAACCCCCTGGGGCCGGGGGGTCCTCACGAATGAACCCTCCTGGTTTTGAGGCACTGCCTCCCCCTAAATGCAGTCTGTCACAGGAACAACTGAGTCCATGGCCACAAGAAAAGTCCAGCCAAAAGGCCACTCCAAATCATCTCTCCCCATCCAATCATCTCTACGTTCTTCGGGCCAGGTCCTTGTCTCATCTCATCTCTTATATCCCTTCTTATTCAGCTTCGAGGAGGATTAGCATTTTTGCAAGGCCCCAATCATGAAAGAAAGGGTTAAAAGTTTTCAGTCTCTATCTGTCCCGGAGTGGCACTCCCACACACGCTGCCCACACGCTGCCGCTCCGGCCGGGCACTCTTCCTCCCCCCTTCTCCTCCCGGGCTGGCTGCTATCACATCACATTCAGACGCCAGCTCTCCTCTCTCTCTCTCCCTCCTGGGGGGGGGGGGGGGGGGGGGGCTGGCTGCCCGATGTCTCGATGTCTCTTGGGGCTCCGCCACCCTTCCATCCTTGAGAACTTTCTCACCCCCATCTCTGTCCAGGCCCCGGGCCTACCGCATGGCTGCCCCTCCCCCGCCCAGCAGCAAGGCTGGACGGGGGAAGAGATCTGACCTCTTCACAGCGACGTCCCAAGAGAGCGTGCCAAGGGCAGTGCCCTGCTTTTAACCCCTGTGTATTCTCGGAGGTGTGTCCAAACCCCACTGGCTACACTAGGTGCCAGTCTCAAACCTAAAACTTTCATTGGTTTGACCACAGCTTCCCAGAATTCCCACTCCTTCCTGGTCAAACCACCACAGTAACTTTAGGTACCTGAATTTAGCCCGTTTCTCCTCTCACTTTAATTTCAGAAAATGTCAGAATTACAGATGTATGCACTAAAGTATCCAAGATTTCTGTGCAACAGAAAGATGAGTAAACAGTAGTACAGCCCAATCTACATTACCTTTAGCAGTTACCAAAGCCAGTAGGGATTTAGAAAAGTGTGCCTTCTTTCAGCAATATTACAAATAGAATGGTATATGCAAATAATAATATTATAATACTGGCTTTACACAATATTAAAATGGATTCTATATGTGTGATGTTAAAGTTGTGATCTTTATAACTTTGTTATCAAGATATAGTTTTTATTTCTGTTGTTAATTTAGCTTAGAAAGCTCCCAAGGCCTTGAACATACTTGAGACTGATTTTGCAATACACTATCTTTTAAAACTCTGTTTGGAAAGCAGAAGGTAGGAACATCAGTCATCTGTTGTGTTTGACTTTATTGTTATTTGAGATTGTAGTAAATACTGAGCATGAGCTGGGATGCAGATTGTCATATCCATCTTTCCAAAGATGGATATGGATACTATTAACATGTGCCCTGTTTATTGTTCCTAACTGACTAATCTACTGCAGTAGTTTTATAGTGCATTTTTATTGTTGTAATGTCTACATGTAGTGGGAGAATATATATTTGACTTGGGGTAGTTTGGCTTTTGTTTTTCGAATAATAAAACCACTCTCTTCAGCCTGGTGAAGAAGAAATCTGCTTCTGTCCTTGTGTACAGCTATGGGTTTGTTCACATAGCTTCTCCTTCCCTTTTCTGCCTAGGCTTTCTCACCGGCAGTTTTCAGTAGAAAAGCAACAAACCTTTGAAAGGCTAAACCTCAACATAACTGTGACCCTCAATCAATACTTCCTTCTTCCAATTTCTAAAGATCTCTTTGTCCTGGGCACTCAGTATGGCCTTTTTCCTCAAAGTTCTTTGGCTGTCTTGACTGCTTACAGCGTAAAAGGTAATCCCTGATCTATTTTCAACTCCCTGCTCAGATGCAGACAGCTGGAAGGGAGCTAGAACTGGTATTGGAGACCTGGCAGCTTTTCCAGGAAGCAAAAGTTTTGAAATAATGGAAATGTAGAGAAGCATGCAAGTCCGGGTGGTGAACTCAAATATGCAAGTACTTGCAGTTTCCTGACAGGACTTTACAGTTCAAGGGTATGGTCTCTTCTTATTTCTGTCCCTTAATGTTCAATCCTTGCCACATTTCTTCAACTTCTTTTGCATTGTCATCTTCCGTGTTTTCTTCCTCTCTTCTTCTCTCTGTGACTTTCTATGCAGGATGGATAACCTGTCATACACTGTCAGCTTGCTCAGTGACCGAGTAGTGATATGATGGTGTAGAAATTGTAGGTGCACAGTAGGCAAACGTGTCATGCTTCTGTGTGCCCTCTGCAGGCAGACCTGCTTCCCAAACCTTCAGTCAAACTTGGAAAAAAGGCTTGTCACCACTACTTTCTTGTGGTTTATGCATTGATGAAGAAACACTTCCATCTCAGCCCGCTTAAGCCACTGCAGAGCAGGAATTGTTGCTTTGGTAGCAGATGTGCTGTCAGGGTCCTTACAGCTCCACAAGATGTGCCTCTTCCAGTACAGATTTTTGCATTTTTGTACAATAAAAACTATGCTTTAAATTGCACCAGTGTAAGTCATGCACTCCTGTAGATGTGTTTTAAGACATAGATATTTATATATATGCCTAGTGAATGGCCTCCTGGGGAGCAGGAACAAATGAGGAAGGAAACTGGGCTGATAAAACATGCTTCTGCTTCATGAAAAAGCCCCCAGTCTTCCCTTTCCAGAGAAGGCTATAAATTTTTTCTTGATTGGCCTAAAGGGGATAAACAAGTCCCTCCATGTCCTGATTGTTATGAACAAAAATTCGGTTAATATTTTTTTTGTGAGAAAGAGTTACAGGGACGCAGCCATATCTGTCTCTGCCAGGGTTCTTAGTGCTTTGTTATTGTAATACCGGGTCGGGTCGTCGTTGAGGCTTATCTCCTCTTTTGTATTAGTAAAAGGCCTGGCTGGGTGTGGTGGATGGCCCTTCCCCGAGGCTGTGCTCTCTTCCAGCATAGAGAAGACACCTGAGAGGGTGGGGGGGGTTATGCAAAGTGACTCCAAAGTCCAGAATGCTTTGTGGGACCACGACTCGAAATGCAACGGGAAAACCCCAAAAACAACGAGCCAAATAAGAATTGAGAGACTAAAGTGATGTCTGGACATGAGGAGCCGATTGCTGAGCCTGCAGAGTTGCGGAGTCCCTCTCGCCCTGACCATGGGAGTCGTCCCTAGCGCCGAGACTGAGGGGGGACCGCACCGCCAAAGTAACATCTGACGGGGACATCATGCCCTAGAGGCTCCCACGAGGACTGGATCCCCTGGCTCTGCCCCTAGTGGACAGAGCTGCGCATATCCTCCTCCTCTGAGTCGCCCCGGGAGACGCGACGGGGACTGCAGCCCTGCCGAGCCGCCCCATCCTGAGCTGATCACTTTTAATAAAGGCATTAAAAAGGAGAAGAAGTCTCCTGGCCCTGTTTATTTCACTGATCTTTTACTAGTCTCAAATTATTTAGAAAAGTTTGTTTTATTTTGTTTTTTTTTGGTGGGGGGGGTGGTGGTGTTCGGGTCTGCACTTCAGACCTGTTCTCCCAGCAGCCAGGGACCTACAGCTGCTGTGGGTGGGGCAGGTGCTCAGGTAATTACCAACAGGTGCTTGGTAATTGCTAACAGCAGTTGAGGTGAGAAGTTGGCTTGTGCCTGGCTGAGGGCTTGAGGACTGTGGTGAGAGAAGGGATAGGGAGTGGAGTGGAAAATATTAGTTACACAAGCAAATCTGAGGTGTACGTGGGATTTAACTGGACTAGGTACTGCATTTCATGGACTTGATCACAATTTATGAAGAACTGAACATTTAACTATGAGATAGGACTATTTAGTTGTTATTCTAAATGCTACATTTACTAATATGTAATGTAGTTTCTTTGTATTTTGCTCAGAAGCTGGCTCAAAGACATTGAAGTCCAACTAAAGTCTTCATAAACACAAGTTAATAGCTTACTTTTTGTTAAAAACAGAAGCTGAAAGGGCCAATGGCTCTTGCATTCAGTAATTCACACATTTTAAAAGAAGTGGCTCTCTCGTTCCTGTGGCTAGCGTGTCTCTTCAGGCTAGAAAACATTTCTGGGAGCATTTCCTTGCTGCTCCTATATCTCTATGCCCTTGGAATCTGATGCTAATACTATATTTTTCTAAAATTAGAAAATTTTAAATTTCTCTAGGCCCTTTCATTTTGTAATTTGCACCTGTCACTCATGAAATAAACAGGGCAGAAGATTTTCTCTCTTTTTAATGCCTTTATTAAAAGTGATCAGCTCAGGATTGGGCAGCTCGGACGGGTCTGCAGTCTCCCTCGTGTCTCCCGGGGCGACTCAAAGGAGGAGGATATGCGCAGCTCTGTTCGCTAGGGGCAGAGCTGGGAATCCAGTCCTCGTGGGAGCCTTTAGGGCGTGGTGACTCCTTCCGATGTTACCGTTCGCCGCCTTGCTCTGTCTGCTCCCCGTTTCGGGACGACTCCCATGCTCAGGGTGAGAGGGACTCTGAAGGTGTTCAGCATCTCTGCAGGCTCAGCACTCCATTCCTTACGTCCAGACATCACTCCAATCTCTCAACTCTTAGGTGGCTCATTTTTTTGGGGGTCTTTTTTAGCAAGCTAGAAGCAGTAGCAGGTCCTTGGAGTTATTTTGCACATCCCTCCCCTCAAGTCTCTTCTCCTCACTGTTCGGGATGTCCCCACCCTTCACTGTCTCAGAGAAGGGCGAAGGGCCATTAACTCGCTCCAGCCAGGGCTTTTACTGATACAAAAACAACTATTAACAACAAGGACCGGTAATTACTATAACACAAGCAGCACCCCAGCAGCAACAGTGGTAACCTTTTTCTCACAGAAAAAAATCAACTGAATTTTTGTTCATAACAGTCCCCCCTCTTTTTCTTTGATCGAGCTTAAATTTTAAGCTCGCATCAACTTACAATTTTTCACTCATGAGCTTCATATTTAATTTTTTGAATTGACTATAAATTTCTTGAGCACTTTGGGAATCACTGTTGCTTAACCTTGTTACTTTCCTTGGTTTCTTTAGGTTGGTCTGCACGGCAAATACTATTTTAACGAAACAGATAAATAAGCATAGTAAAAAGAGCAATCCTCCAAGTATACACACAGTGAGATAAACCACTTTTTCCCATATGAAATAAACAGGGCCAGGAGACTTCTTCTCTTTTTTAATACCTTTATTAAAAGTGATCAGCTCAGGATTGGGCAGCTCGGCAGGGCTGCAGTCCCCGTTGTGTCTCCCAGGGCGACTCAGAGGAGGAGGATATGCGCAGCTCTGTCCACTTGGGGCAGAGCTGGGGGATCCGGTCCTCATGGGAGCCTCTAGGGCGTGGGGTCCCCGTCAGATGTTGTCCCTCCTCGCCCACTCGGCTTGGTCTCACCGCCGGGGACAACTCCCATGGTCAGGGCGAGAGGGACTCTGCATCTCTGCAGGCTCAGCAATCGGCTCCTCATGTCCAGACATCACTTTAGTCTCTCAACTCTTATTTGGCTCGTTGTTTTTGGGGTTTTGGCTCGTTGTTTTTGGGGTTTTCTCTGTGCCTTTGGAGTTGGGGTCCCAAAAAGCATGCTGGTCTTGGAGTCACTTCGTATAACCCCCCCCACCCTCTCAGGTGTCTTCACTATGCTGGGAAAAGTACACCTTTGCCTCGGGGAAGGGCCATTACCTCACCCTAGCCAGGGCTTTTACTAATACAAAAGGGGCGATAAGCTACAATGACCCGTGATTACACTAACAAAGCATGCAGAACCCTGGCAGGGACAGAGATCCGGCTGTCTCCCTGTAACTCTTTCTCACAACAAAATATTAACCGAATTTTTGTTCATAACACCATACATCCTTTTTGAAAATCTCCAGGTTCTCCCACCAACTGGAATCAAGTGTAGGAGTTTGTTCTTGATTATTTACACATGCTAATCTTTTTATTTTGTTTGAAATGTTCCTAATAATTGTATTCTTTATTTTAATACTGCCTGGAGCCTGATGACTTTGTTTAACATAGATATTGGGGTCTGAACTTGTCTTTTACAATTTTGAATTTCCTCAATTTCTATTTCACTTTGCTTGTTCTGTTTAATTTCTACCAAATCATTATATATAGGAACTCCTAAACTTGATCCAGTTTCTTTGGGACCAAGAAGAAAATTTGTTTTATCATTCTAGCGGTGCAGCTGCCAGACCAGTCTCCTGACAATTTGGTGTGTGCTGTGGTATCAGAGATCAAACCTAGGGGTTTAGAGCTCCCCTGAAATGTGTTTTCAGCTTCTGTTGGACATTCCCAACATTTACATGGTTCTTTCATTTTCCAAAAGGGGTTTATCTCTTTTTCAGTACACTCATAACATTCATAAACTTCATGGTTAGTACACTTGTCTCTTTCTTTTTTTTTCAACAGACTCTAATTTGTTTGGATCTCTTGGGATCCACTGGGTAGCTGAATACTTCATTGCTAAATACTGGTTACAAACCATTTTTCTTACCATTTTTACCATTTCTTTTCTTTTTACTAGATCTACTGAGCTTGTTTCAGCAGCATCACATTCAAAGCACAACCAGGCTTCCCCTATAGGGCACTCTCCCAGGAGTGGCTGCCTAAAAGTGGCAGTATTGTATGCTATCCAATACATTCTCTTATTTTTCTGATAAAGGACTAATTGGGAGAGGTTAACACAATCTGGGTTAGAACTGATGTGGACTCTAGACCAGGAGCTCACTTCTTCCTCCTCATGGAGGGGTTGGTAGCACTCACTGCACGGCTCAGCTGGGCTCCCCAGAGCACCACCAGCAATCAGAGCCATCATTACTGCCCTTCCCAAGAGTCCAGTATGGGTCATCTTGCACAGCCTGCCCACCTGGCCTTGCTTCTTGGGGAATTTTACTGAGAAGAAACTTCCAAGCTCTTTAGAGTCCCTTCTACCTGCTTCTCTGGTTAAACCTCTCTTGGTCTGTTCCCTACCAATTTTGGTTTCTCCTAGGGGAGTGCTCTGTAGAGGATTAACCTGGAGTCTTTAGAATTAAATTGGGGAACTTAACCAGAATTCCTTATTTACAGTCTTAAACTTTTAACCAACATAGTTTACACAGAACCATCTTGAAATATTTTAAGCAATGTTAGAGCTCTGATACCAATTTTCCCATACAGTTCAGTCTTTTTGACTCTTCCTTCTGAGAGCCAACTTTAAATCGTTCGGTCCTTTTATCACAGTATACTCAGGTGATTCAGCTTGTGATGTGGTTGTATCCTTATCCAGTGCCTGGAGGTGAGAGTGGTGTGGATTCTGGCCCAATGCCAGAGGGAAAAACTGGGACTGTGGCCCAATGCCAGAAGGAGAATGGGGTGGAGTCCGGTCCAATACCAGAGGGAGAATGGGAAGGAGTCCTGTCCAATGCCAGAATGCCAGAGGGAAAAAGCTGATGTTGAATCCTGGTCCAATGCCAGGGGATGAGAGTGATTGGGTCCAAGCTTTTTCCTTTGGTCTGCACCGTTGAATTAGTAAGGAAGAGTACCTGAAACGGGCTTTCAAACACAGGCATTAATGGTCTGCTCTTTTATGATTTTATCAAATCTCAGTTTCTCTGTTTAATGTTATTGGTAATTTTTCTTTTTCCATAGCTTGCATGTTTCTCTCATCAACTTCTGCATACTCTGTATTTTGCAAGGACTTGTATTTCTGTTAGCTAACTTAACTACCAGAGTGCTTTTATTCTCCTATTTTTTCTGTGAGTTTAATTCACTGGTTTTCTGTTCTATTTTTCAAGATCTTATCTATTTATCTCTTGCTTCTGTTTCTTACTTTCACTTACAGCTTAAATCTTTCAATCCCTTACACTTAAATTTTAATTTTTTCTCACACTATTCTTCTACACAATGCACTTCCCTCTAAGGAGATGTGGTAAAACTTATAACGCACAATCGACATTACCTCTACTTTAATTCGTCTATATTATTTCTCATTCACTTTCACACATTCCTTCACACCCTCAAGACACAAACTGGATCATTATTCCTAGAAAATCACGGGTCCCTGTGACCCCCCTCACCTTGGGGTTGGCCCACAGGTCTCAGTATCTCTGGGCCTCTTATAAGGGCTGTGACTCTGGTTGCCTCTGGTGCACATTCACCTGTGAGGCTGCCTGCGTGTCACTCACGCTCTTACAGCTACGGCTCCCTCACACATCTGGGGAGCACTTGTCTGGTTTGCAGGTCACACACACACACACTTTGGCCATTGCCCCCACCCACCTGGGGGACATAAGCCTGGTTTGCAGGTCACACACACACTTCCACTGCCCCCTTCCCACCTGCCCGGGAAGTTGAGGTTGACTTTGCTTGTGACTCACTTCCACACACACAACAAGACAACAATAAGATACCTTTTATTTTCACATTACTTATTACAAGTTTAGTGTTACTGGCCAGTTTCTGTGGTATTGGATATCCTTTCTACCTAGCTGTTTTTGTCTAACTTCAGATGTTACTTTGTTGAGACAGGACTTATCTGCTCCTGTATCTACTCAAAAATTCAAATTCTTCATTTAGGGGTCCCACTTCAAAGTTTACCAAGGGCTCTTCTAGATTTTGCATCGGGTCCCCTGAAGTGTAAAGCCCCAACCCTCTAATCGTCACCTCTAAGGATCTTCCCTAAATTATCTTGTTCCCTGACTATTGCCGCATCAAGACTGACCTTTCTACAAAACCTCCTGATGTGTCCTGCCTCTCCACAGTAATAGCAATGTTGTTCTCTCAAAAGACTTGAGGTCTCTCCATCCCTCTTGTACCTGACAGTAAAAGAGGCCTATCCTTGACTCCTCCTGGTGGTGGACCCGCCCACCCTGCACTTTCTCTAGCTACAGCAACCATGATCTTAGCCTTGGCCTTTGCTTTTTCTTCCTCCCTCCTTAAATACACCTTCAATGCCTCTCTTAATAACTCATTAATGTCCTTCTCTTGCCAATCTTCCATCTTTTCCAATTTTCTCCATATATCAGGCCAAGATTTGGTAACAAATTGGACTTTTAATAGCATTTGACCATGATCTTAGCCTTGGCCTTTGCTTTTTCTTCCTCCCTCCTTAAATACACCTTCAATGCCTCTCTTAATAACTCATTAATGTCCTTCTCTTGCCAATCTTCCATCTTTTCCAATTTTCTCCATATATCAGGCCAAGATTTGGTAACAAATTGGACTTTTAATAGCATTTGACCTTCTAGGGTGTCTGGGTTTATTCTAGAGTACAACTGGAAGTTCCGCTTTAGGTGGTTAAGCCAGGTAGCAGGAGCTTCATCCTTCTCTTGTGCACCCTCAAATGCCAATTGGGTATTAGTTCCTTTGGGAACTGACTCTTTAATCCCCTGTATGATCAAAGATCTATATTCCATCATGGCCTTCCTCCACTCCTCCTAATTAGGGTTCCAGCTGAGATCCGTTAGTGGCACTTTCTGTTCACCTGATGGCACCTGGGGTCCTGGACTGTTATCTTTCTCCCATATTCTTATGCCAGCCACCCTAATCATCTGGACCTCTTCTGGGGAAAATAATATATTCAGGATGGAATTAATCTCCCCCCAACTGTAGATATTTGGACCTGGAAATTGATCCACTTGGTTGGCTATGCCCACTGGGTCCTCAACTAAATGCCCCAACTCTTTCTTGAATCCTCTTACCTCAGAGGCAGTTAGGGGAGCATTCACAAAGCCAACACCTCCCGCTACTCCTCCCATAGGAACCTCTCTGAGGGGAAAGAGTCTCTCCGCCTTGGAGGTCTTGGATCTGGTACTACAGTACGGCCCATCTTCAGATGCCAAACTGCTTTGAGGGATATCTGGGTTACCCTGAACTTTCTGCCCATCAGCAGGTGTATTTGCTGATAGCTGTTTACTGGGCAAGGAGGCATTTGTGTCCCAACTAGGAGGAGGTAAAGGGACAGCAATTGGAGGGGGAGAAGAGCCTGAGTGGATATTAAGTGGAGCTGGAGAAGGGGTGGAGAATGCAGCATGTGGAGTAGGCACTTGTGGTGATGCAGAAGGAACTGGAGGAGCTGAGAGTGGTGAGGGAGTGGTTACTGGAGGGGATACTGGGTTTATCATAGGGGAAGCTGAAGAGGTAGAAGGAGGAATTTGAGCAGGTGGTAATGAGATGGCAGCCGGGGGAAGAATCGGACCTGCCATTTGAGGTGTTTGAAGAAGAGAATTATAAGGTGGAGGGGCAGAAGGAGGCAAATAATCCAGGGGGTCCCATCTTTTACTAGTCCTATCATCCCCTCCTTCATTCCCCTCTTCCTTCCTCTGTACCTTACAAATTCGCACCCCTTCATCCCCAATAGCGTTCTTTAACCAGCAAGATACATACAGTAATTGCTCAGGATCGGTATCTCCTCGAGCTGTCAGATAATGACTCAGTTGTTGGCATATCCACTTATCCTTTGTCCCACACCAAGGCCATCCTCCTTGCACCTCTAATTCCGGCCAGACTTCTACACAATAATGGATCATTTTCACTTTATCTAATCCCCCCGCGGCCTCCATAGAATCCCATTTTACTAGCAGTTCTCTTAAGGGACTATTGGGATGTATATACCTCAGTCTCTTGCCGGTCTATTTACTATTACACCCTCCCATTTTACAGGTCTCAACAGTAAAAAGTACCAAAGGTGCCTCTACTGACTGGTAATTTTCAAAAAAAACCTTCTTTGAGGAGCTTCAGCCTCCTCCACCAAACTTCAAATTTCTGCCTGATGCTCAGGACTTTATACTGAAACAACTGCCCAATCTCTTGATTGCCCAGCTTTCCAACATCAGGTCTTACATCTGTTGGGACTTGAACACACGAAACCTTGGCCTAAGAATGCGGGTCGTGCCTGACTCCCTCAGTCAGGAAAAACAACTGCCTGATTTTTAGTTTACCTAACCTGCCAATTCTTAGGCTTCACTGTATCAGGACTGTGGTGGTTTGACCAGGAAGAAGTGGGAATTCTGGGATGCTGTGGTCAAACCAATGGATGTTCAGAGTTTGATACTGGCACCTGGTGTAGCCAGTGGGGTTTGGACACACCTCCGAGAATACACAGGGGTTAAAAAGCAGAGCTCTGGCCCTGGGAGGCTCTCTTGGGACTTCGAGGGAAAGAGGTCGGATCGCCCTCCCCTGTCCAGCCGCTGCTGCTGGGCGGGGGAGGGGCAGCCATGCGGTAGGCCTGGGCCTGGACAGAGATGGGGGTGAGAAGGCCCTTGAGGATGGAAGGGTGGAGGAGCCCCAAGAGACATCGGGCAGTCATTCCCCCCCCGCCAGGAGGGAGAGAGGAGAGCCGGCGTTTGAATGTGATAGCAGCCGGCCCAGGAGGAGAAGGGGGGGGGAATTGCAGCGAGGAGGTGCCGAGGAGGTGCCGCCGGCCGGAGCAGCAGCGCGTGTGGGAGTATCGTCGTTCTGAGACAGGCAGAGACTGAAATTTTTAACCCCTTTCTTTCATGATTGGGGCCTTGCAAGAATGCTGATCCTCCTCGGAGCTGACTAAGAAGGGAGATAAGATGAAACAAGGACCTGGCCCGAAGTACGTAGAGAAGACTGGCTGAGTGAAGAGAGAGATGCTTGGAGTGGCCTTTTGGCTGGACTTTTCTTGTGGCCATGGACTCAGTTTGTTCCTGTGACACAGAGACTGCACTTAGGGGGAGGCAGTGCCTCAGAACCAGGAGGGTTCATCGTGGTGACCCCTCGGCCCCAGGGGGTTGGAAAAATATGGGGGGGACAGATGTCCCAAAGCAGAGACTGTGCCTTTTTGGAGTGAGACAAGGCATCCTTAAAAGACAACCCTAAAAGCAGCTCTGGTCCATGCACGGTGGTGAGAGCACTGGGCATGGAAGGAAGATGTCACAAGCGGCAAAAGGACTTTTTCCGGGCGGTGCCGAGTGACATTGGAAGCACAGAGGTTTCAGCGTGTTTCCAGGGGAAGCCTATGGAACAAGAAGGACTCCTCTCCTCTTCATGAACTGAAGTTTGAGTATACTAAAGTGTGGTGCCAGGCTGGGCAGTTGGTGATTCGGGAGAATATATCGGATTGGGAAATTCAGGTAGTGGGGAGGAGGAAAGTGGTTTTTTTGTAAGGTTTTCAAATTTTTTTTTCCTTTTCCTTATAGTTTTTCCCTATTTTCCTGTAGTTTAGGTAATAAAGTGTTCTTTATGTTTAAGCTGGAGCCTGTTTTGCTTATTCCTGGTCACATCTCACAGCAGACACCAGGGTGAGGGCATTTTCATGGGGGCACTGGCTCTGTGCCAGGCTCAAACCATGACAAGGACTTAAAAGCAAACTGCAGCCTCCTTTGCTGGGGTTTGTGCCTGACTCCTTTGCTGGGGTTTGTGCCTGACTCCTTTGTCAGGACTTACTTTGCCTGCAGGGCTTGAGCTTACCCGAATCCTTCTTGGGACTTACAAATCTGCCTGACTTCCCTCTGTCAGGACTTACATTGGGTGCATGCCACTCATACAACTATTCCCTCCGCACGCCCGGGGCGGGGGGGGTCCTTTTTTCCCCCTTAGGAGACGACTCACTCACGCTAATTCCACTCACTTTCCCCGGTTCCCGGCCGGCTTTCTTGCGAAAGTTCAGAAACGCGGTACTAAGGGCTCCGCTCTCACTTTGAAGGGCTGCTGGCCCTCGTCTCACTCACACACACATGCTCACGTCTCCCACTCCCACCACCGGATTTCTCACCAGTCCGGTGCTCTGCTGCTCCTCCGCATCGCTGGTCCTGAGCTGATCCCTCTGGTCCTGGTAGCCAGTTGTCCTGGAGGTCCAAGATGGCCAGTCCTGTTGTCCTCTTTCAGCGTGGCTATTCTGGACGAGCGCCCCAGCTGAAATAAACAGGGCAAGGAGACTTTTTCTCCTTTTTAATGCCTTTATTATAAGTGATCAGCTCAGGATTGGGTAGCTCAGCAGGGCTGCAGTCTCCTGCCGTCTCTCCCAGGGCTACTCAGAGGAGGAGGATATGCGCAGCTTTGTCCACTAGGGGCAGAGCTGGGGGTCTGGTCCTCGTGGGAGCCTTTAGGGCATCAAGACCCTTTGTTGTTAATTTTTGCTGGCTGTCTTAGCTGGCCCTCGGCGCCGGGGACGACTGCCATGCTCAGGGTGAGAGGGACTCCGAAGGTGTTCCGCATCTCTGCAGGCCCAGCATTCTGCTCCTCTCGTCCAGACATCACTCCAATCTCTCAATTCTTAGGTGGCTCGTTGTTTATGGGGTTCTCCCAGCATGTTTGGAGTAGGGGTCCACACAGCATTCTGGTCGTTGGAGTATTTTGCATATCCCTCACCTCCAAAGTCTCTTCTCTTCACTGTTCAGGAGGTACCCCACCCTTCACTGTCTCAGAGAAGGGCCATTAACTCGCCCCAGACAGGGCTTTTACTGATACAAAAACAACTATTAACAACAACGACCCGTAATTACCATAACACAACAAGCAGAACTTCGGCAGCAACAGTGATCTCAGCTGATTTTTGTAACCTTTTCTCACAAAAAAAATTAACAGAATTTTTGTTCATAACAGGGAATCCTCAGGGGAACACTGAGGGGATTACATCAAGTGTTTAGGGCCACTTTGGGTAGGAGGGTGGGGAGGATGGCTCACATGGGCCAATGGGGCCTCCAGGAATAGGGGAATTCCAAAGGGATGTTGCAGACAGGGATTGGCTCCAGGTTAAATTGGCAAAGCAGGTTGGGAACAAAAGGGGCTGGGTTTGACAGGCAGGAAAACAGCTAGACCAAGGGGAAGGGAATGGCATGAGGGACAGCTTTGAGGGAGGGTAAAACCCAGAGGTAAAGCAGCTCAGGGACAACATGGGGTACAACAGAACAAACCACTTAACAAGGAATCAATAAAATAAATTTGAACCACTACACATGGCTGCAGAGTTTTTTGTCTCCACTGGAGCTTCCTGCAGTGAACACAAATCATTCTGTTCTCCAGGATGGGGGAAATGAGACAAAGAAGAAAAGCTAACTGCTTTATACAATAACATCTCTCTAACAGCTACCTTCTGCCCTCATCCTTGCTCTGCCCCCTTGCAATCAAATCAATCGCTCTCAAAAACACAAGAATGGCTTCAGGCCTTGACCATAAGGTCTGTGACCTCAGCATATGATTTTGGAAACAAAACAGTGCTCCTTGAGGAACATCCTGAGTCAGCCAGCTAGCAGAGGCCTCCCAGCAGTGCAGATCTCTCAGTGCCAGGATGCTCCAAGCTGGCACCAGAGCTAAAGCCCTCCCACCCTGCAGTGCAACTCCAGCCCTGGTGCTGCAGCATCTGTGGCTGGGCTCTTGCCATACCTCGATGTCCTGGTGTCCCTGGGGGAGGATGGTGCCTTGGCTGGGATTCATGGTGAGCTCCCTGGGCTCCACATAGAAATGGATTCCCTTCCTCCAGGCCGGGTCGGTGTCCCTGCGGATCTGATCCACGCTGTCCACAGCCGGCTGCGTGCCATTGTCCGACATGCGGAGCTGGAACGTCAGGGGCACCGCAGAGCTGTTGGTGAAGCGGCAGTGCTGCGTGTAGGGAAAGCCTGGGCAGGGACACAAATATCCATTCAGGCACCCATCAGGGCATGATCCTGGGGGGAATATCCTGGCAGGATCAAAGTGGGATTGGAGTTGAGCTCTTTATTATCTGAACTACAGCTCACCCAGAAGCTGCAGGAGGAATTAATTGTCACTTAGTTCCCTTTGACACTGATTCCAGACTGCAGCCTTGAAAATGCCCACTCCTAGCCCTGCTGAACACTGCAAGCTTCTCTCTTTGTGATGGGGAGCAGCTCCCTCACCTACCCCAAACCAGCACCAGTTCTCTCTCAGTGATGAGTGTGCACCCAGACCCAGCATTTAGTCTGAGAATTCAAGCTGCAAAATTCCCTGGTCAGCCTGCCAACACTCCTACCACTTTCAAGATATATAAACAGCGAGTTGTCATTGAGAAGAAGCTACAGACAAAGAAAGTGAGGATGGAATCAGGAACTAGAACGTGATGCAAAGCACCCTAATGCAGCTTGTCTCTGCAGGACCCTTAAGGCATCTCATGGTTTGGGCCAAACAGACTGAGCATGTGACAGCTCAGAGCCCACTCAACTGGGGGCACAGCCAAGCCTTGCTTTGAGATTAGCAATTAAGAACCAGGTCCCACCTCACCCAACAAACAGGGACATCACAGCCATGCTGCTCACTGTGATTGCTGCCTGCACGGGTTTACCCCACTTTAGCTCTGAGATTTGCTTTCCATCCTGGAAAGCCAGAGATGCAGCCACTCATGGTGGGGATGTCCTGCAGAGCCCGCAGGTCAGCCACAGCCTGCTCTGCACTGCACATCTGGCTGGGCTGACCAGCTCTGTGGGGAGGAGCCTTCTCCCCAGGCCTGCTCACCAAGAGCATCTGGGACACAGATGGGGAGAAAAAACAACTGCAGGTGCAGCCCAGAGCTTCTCTGTGCCCATCCAAGTGACCACTGCCAGCTCCAGCAGGGAGGCAAGAGAGGCATAAAAAGGACAAATCCAGATGTCAAAACCTCAACTGAGACTGAGGCCAGCACATGCAGACAACAGTCAACAGTTACAAAGAAGCAAAGCTAAAACAGCTGCCTTCAGCTGAAGAGACCTTAGGAATGAAATCACATTCAGCAGGATCAATCTCCTGCTTCAGAACCATATTTCCATCTGTTGCCTTTCTTGTTTCATTTCTTCAAAAGGCAACTTGACAAGTGCCTCCATGGTGATTCAGGCTGGGGCAGAAGCAGCTCAGGAAAGGCAATGTGTTTCCTTCAGAAGTTCATGAACTTCATTGTTCTGGATTTAGGCTTGGCAGCAAATGTTGCACTTGGCAGTGAACTGTTGCTCCAGTCTGGGAAGGGGGATAGGGGTTCTGGGAGGTTTTGGGGGGTTTTGGCCCTGGGCTGGGCGTTTCCCTTGGGGGTTTTTGGGAGTTGTGGCGTGATGCCGTGGGCGGCTGTGCAGTGGGAGCTGGGGCTGGGCAGGGAGTGGAGCTTCCCTTCCTCCTGCTCGGGGATCGCAGCTCGGCCGCTGCTGCTGCGGGAGGTTTGTGCTTGGCCCGGGGCTGCCCTGGCTGCAGCTCAGCGCTGGCACTGACCCTGCCTGCCTGCCCTGCTACTGCCTGCTGCTGCTGGGCACTGCCCACATCCCCCTGCCCTTTGGGGCTTTGCAAAAGGAGCATTTCCTCCTTCCCTTCCCTTCCCTTCCCTTCCCTTCCCTTCCCTTCCCTTCCCTTCCCTTCCCTTCCCTTCCCTTCCCTTCCCTTCCCTTCCCTTCCCTTCCCTTCCCTTCCCTTCCCTTCCCTTCCCTTCCCTTCCCTTCCCTTCCCTTCCCTTCCCTTCCCTTCCCTTCCCTTCCCTTCCCTTCCCTTCCCACACTGGCTGGGAGGGGATCCCTGCCCTGCCAGAGCCCACAGCTCCTCCTGCTGTGACCACAACTCCACCAAAGCGGTAAAACGAGACTTGGCCCCTGGCAAACGTCTGTTCTTGACTTCTTGTTTGTGCTCTCCTGAGATAGTCTAGCAAAGAACTGTTATTCCTTTTCCCATAGTTTTGCCTGGGAGCCCTGTCATTTCAAAGGGATAATCATTTGGAGGGAAGGGGCTCATCTTTCCATTGCAGGAAGATTCCCACCTTCCTTGGCAGACATCTGTCTTTTAAAGCAGCACAGAGACACCAGAAAATACTGCCTTTCTATTCCTTGCTTCCATTGGATCTCACAATGGCAAAATGCCCCCTGAGGCAGCAGCAGCAGCAGCCCTGCAATTCACAGCCTGAAGAGGCTGCTGGGGCAGAGCAGGAGTGAGGGATGCTTTTCTGTTGGAAGGCACAGATCCCTGAGGCTGTGTCCCATCCCAGGGAACACTCACCAAAGGAGATGTCCCCGAAGTCGAGCTCAGTGAGGTCAAACTGTAAACTCGGTGCAGTGACGCTGCCCCTGCAGGCCGAGGACAGAGCAGGCAATGGCGCGGTTAAAGGCATTGCAATGGTCCGGCTGTTGTGGCTCGGGGGCACAAAACCTGGCCTCAGGGCACCCTGGGTTTCCAACCAACACAGCCCCGTGTGCTCAGCACAGGGCCCTGGGCACAGGAGGCAGCTCAAGCCAAGCGGCAGCAGCCAACAGCCCCTGATGGGCTCTGGGCACAGGGCAGGCAGGAGAAGCCCCCAGGGTGCTGGGGGTCCCATGAAGGACCCTGAACACACACCCAGACATGGCTCCGTGCCTCAGTTTCCCCATCTGCAATGGCATGGACATCAAGGTGTCCCCACAAACTTCTGTAAGCAGCCCTTCCAGCCACAGCTTCCCTGCTTTGCTCCTTCTGAGCTGCAACTGCTGTTCCCATGGGGGAGCTTTCTCAGGAGAGTTTGACCCACACAATCATTACAGACACAGTTCTGAGACACGAATCCAGGGCATTCCCAAACATCCTCTGAAAAGAGCAGCAACAGTTCTACCCAGGGCACAGATGGATCCTAGAGGAAAGGACCAGCTTGTCAGTAGTGCACCAGCTGGCACAGCCAAGAGCAAGAGCTTCAACAACCAAACTTGGCTGTCCTGAATCTAGCACAGCACCTCACCTGTCCTTGAACTCAGCAGACACACTCCAAAAGTCACCAACATCCACTGAAATCAGCACTTGAAGCTGCACAACACTCACCAGTTGATTTCATGGTTGATGCCCATCAATGCCCACTCTGCCTTTTGGTTCAAAATCAAGGAGCAGTGACCTGGGCCTTGTGTTGTACTCACAGGACTGCCCCTGGCTCTGCTCTGCACATCTCAACAAGAGACACCTGCCCTTGCTCAAGGAGAAAGCCGCTTATGCAGAAACACCCCATGACCACTTTGGGGGAGGGAGAGAGGAGAATCAATTCTTTGATGGTGAAAGGTTCCCTCTTGATTTCAAAAAGAAAAAAGCAGCACTTTTCCTCCAAAAACAAAGCCAGCATCATTGCTTCTCCTTTATGGGCACACCTGCTCACCACTTTTCTCTTGCTAAGGAATAACTTCCTTGTTCTTCTTTATCCATCTCCCTTATCTCATTGGTATCATCCAGTGCAGATTGCTTTCATTTCTTTACTGCCTTGACCCAGTGCCTCCCAAGAGCAGCAGCCCAGCTCCAAAGATGCAGAGCAGCCAGCATCAGCTCTCCTGCTTCCACTGCATTATCCTGGCAGCACACGGCTCAGGCTGGCAGGGACAAGGCCTCACGCTGCTGTGGTGCTGAGCACTGAGCTCTGCCTCCCCTATGATCAGCCCTTCTCCCTTTGGCTCGGCCAGGATTGTCTCTTGCCATGGCACCAGCCCAGTGGGATGGTGCCCAAGTCCTTGGCACAGTTCCTGCTGCACAGTTCCTGACTCCCACATCAGCTCTTTGCTGGCTGTGCAAAGGAGGCACCAGAGCCCTCTGTGCACAGGAGCTGGGGGCATAGCTCTTCCCCACAGCATGGCTGGCAGAGCTTAGCTGAGGCTGCTGCTGCCCATCTGGCAGGGATTATTCACATAAGTTTTTACAAACACTGCTGCTGCTGCAGAATCACCCAGGCTGGCCCATCTGCAAAGCCCTGGGGGCCTTGCTGGGTGTTCAGGTGGGACATCCCAGAGCAGCTGCTGCCCAAAGCTAGTCCATCCCACTGCCTGCCATGGCCCAAGGCACAGGGAGATCCCTGCAGGGAGGAGTCGTTCCAGCTCCCAGGCACCACACAGGGCAGCAGGCAGCCTCACACTAAAGCAATGCCAGCAGCAAAGCAGAGATTCACACCTCAGGATACACCTTTTTTCTCTGCTCCAGCCCAAAAGGAGGTAGGTGGGGGATGTCCCAGAGACAGCCACAGATATGCTGACCCAGCTCCCAGGGTCCTCACTTGATGGTCAGCATGGCAGGCACAGGAGATCCAGCCACACTGAACTGGTACTCCTTCTCAAAGCTCCCCAGCTCGGTGGCACTGAAGAAGATCTGCACACTCTGGCTCCCACCTGCGGCAATGATGCCCTCCTTGGGGGCAAACTTGAAGCACAAGCCCACGTTGGTGGCTGAAGGGAGACAGGTGAAGGGAGCATCAAGAGCTCCTTGGTTCATCAGTTTCACCTGCAGCAGCAAGAGAGCAAAATGGAAATACATGTGGAACCTTCCCTTCTTGTGAGTTATTGTCCAATGATGCAATGAGCACCCAGCAAAGGCAGAAGATGCTTTGTGCTGCTGAATGGCAGAAGTCCAAAGATACAACAGGACAAGTTCTGCCTTTGGGTTTTCATGCAGAGCAGTGGCAACTCCACAGAACTGCAGTCACCCTGGGCTTATCCCATGGACACAGAGCAGTGCACCTCTGCTCAGCAGCACCAAGCTCATGGAGAGCTGGCCCTGAGAGCAACGTGGGCTGATTGCAGCTGCATAGGGAATCACCCCAGAGCTGCTGCTGCCCCAGTGAGCACAGCTCCAACAGCACCATCTACTCATTCACCTTTTCCCATACCATGAAAACAATCCATTGAGAATGAGGCATCAGCATCAAAATGTACAGACAGCACCATCTTTTGGTAAGAAAACTCAGGGTGTCTTTCTCTTCTCCAGCCAAGCTTTTAAAAGTGTCTGGCATGATGCAGTGCCTCATGAAGTTTTTGCAAGCTTGACACTACTGGGGGGAGGCAAATAGGTAGAAAAATCCTTTGCTTTATTCCCAGGAACACTTTTCTCTTTCTAGAGCCAGAGATGCAGCAAGGCTGAAGTATGGTGAGGGACTGGTCAGCAAGGGAGAGAACTCCCAAGGCTTTCCTGTGATTGCAGGAATAAGCAGGGACACTTGGCTGGGAGCTGTTGGCAGTGGGCTGAAGCTCAAAGGCAGCCAGTTTGTTGCAGCTGCTTCTGCAGAGCCCAGTGCAAACGTGCCTTGTGTCTGGCACTGCCACAAAAGCCTCTGAACATGCAGCTTTTGGAGCCAGTGCTGGTTTCATGGGCCAAGGGGTTGTTTTGCAGGAAGCCTCCCAGCTGATCCCTAAGGAAGGCTGCCAGAAGCAGGGACTGGGGCTTCAGGAACAACAGACACACCTTTGTGACCCCCCAGATTTGAGCAGTCCATCAAATATTCCCTGCTCACAAATGCCCAGGCTGGCAGCAATTCCACAGCTGCACCAGGCTTGCTGCTGCCTCAGGAGCCATCAGGATCCATCCCAAGCCGTGCTGCTCACCTCACAGACATGGGGGGTGTTGACAAAAATGTTCCCAAGGCTCAGACTCTGAGAGCTGAGTTCAACCATGGGTCCTTGGCCTTCCCCTCTGACCTGCAGGGGCAGCCTGCTCTCACAGCCTGGGGAGAGATGTCCATTGCAATACAATCATTCCCTCTGTGCCACTGCATTTTCCAGGCTGTCTCAGTGTTAGTCCCTGACTCTGAGCTGGATGCAACCAGCTCCTGATGCTGCAGGAGAAGATATGCACCCTTCTCTTCCCTCAGGAGAAATCCCTTGGGGATGACTTCTAATTTCTAACCCATTCCTTGGGCTGCTTTCCCATTTGAGCCACCAGTTTGCTGAGTTTAAAACATCGCTGGTGCCTGTAGTGACAGGCCAAGGAGTAATGGGTAGAAATGGAAAGAAAGGAAATTTAGATTAGATATTAGGGAAGAAATTTTTCCTGTGAGCGTGGTGAGGCACTGGAGCAGGTTCCCCAGGGAAGTTGTGGAGGTTCCAGCCCTGCAAGTGTTGCAAGCCAGGCTGGATAGGGCTTGGAGCTACCTGCTCTAGGGGGAGGTGTCCTTGCCCATGGCAGGGGCCTTGGCACTAGATGCTCTTTAGGGTCCATTCCATCCTTAACATACTGTGATTCTATGGTTTCCTTCCCATGCACCTAGAGGACCTTTGAAATCCATTCAGGGCAGGCACAAAGCTCATAGAGTTTGGCAATTCCCAAACTCCCTGGCCCAGGAGCACAGGACTTTGTTGCCCAAGTGCTCCCCTTCTGACACTCAGCACTGTGTTCTATTTCACAGACTGAGAGCTGCAAGGTGACAACTCCCACCCAGGGAGAGCAGCAGCTGCTGGCCAAGGCTGCTTCCTCTGGCTGAACAGCCTGGGCTCAGTGGGGCTCAGCCCCCTCTGCTCTGCGGCTGTCTGGGCACTGGGAGGTGATCCAGGCTCAGGGAGCCCATTTCTAACTCAGCTCCTCCCCCCGATGATGGATCCTTGGCAAATGGACCCATCCTGGATCCAAGGCCAACTGTGGATCTCTCTCCCCCTCTCAATCTTCTCCTGATTTCCTCTTCTCAAAATCCACACCTTCTCTGGGCAAACTGTTCCAGGAGGGTCTTTTTTCTGAATGCCTACCTAAATCTACTCTCTTTCCATTTGGATCCATTCTCCCTTGCCCTGTCCTTGCCTGCCCTCATACAAAGTCCCTGTCCAGCTTTCTTGTAGGTTACCCTCAGGTACTGGAAGGCCACAGCTCGATCAAGTCTGAGTCTTTTTGCCAGGCTGAAGAAGCCGAGCTGTGTCAGCCTTTCCTTGCAGGATAGGAGCTGCAGCCCTGGCACCATCTGGGTGTCCCTGCTGGGCCCCTGCTGCAGTGTGTCCACGTCCTTGCCGTCCGTACTCGGGAGCCCAGCAGAGCCGGAGGCAGCGCTGCAGGTGCAGGGTCAGCGGCGGGGAGGAGACACGGCCCTGGCAGCGGCTCCGGGAGCAGCGATTGGCGCTGGGCCGCGTAGGGGCCCTTGCGCCTGCCCTTGTGCCCAGGGCGCCTTTCCCTGCCGCCCGCTCAGGGGAAACGCCCCCTGTACCGCCCCTCAGGGCCGCCCCTCGCTCTGCCCCGGGGGCTCCCCGGCGCCAGCTGGAGGGGCCCAGGCCTCGGCCTCACCCTGCTCAGCCCAAGGCCTAGAAAAGCACATTCAAACACCCACCCAGAAAGTGCCCCAGGATTCCAATCTTTTCTCTACAGCACTGCTTTGCTATCAGAGTCTGCACGGGATTATAAAATCACCAGGAGAAAAGAGCATGAACAAGTTCTGCTTTGGCAGTACCTCAAGACTTTGAGGGAGAGGGTGTGGTGCTTACTCGCTCACAGGGATGCACAGAAAGTGTTGAAATGGTAAAAATAGTCCAAACCCCTTAGAACTTGGAAGAAAAACCTGAGGCACTGGCAGCTAGCACCTCAGAAACACCTGGCTTTTGCTCCTCTCTTGCACCTGAGAGCTTCCTGGACAGGGGCAATTCTTCCAATGGCCATGGCTACAAAGGGCAGCGAGCAGCTTCTCCTATCAGCCCTGAAATGCCAGTTGTCATTTTTGTGCACTGAGGATTCCGTTTCAGACTCTGAACTGGTGCAGCTGCTCCTCGGGCGCTGCTCGCATGCAGGTGCAGCGGTGCTGCAGCAGCTGTCCCACACACACGGAGGGCTCTGGAGCCTCCCCAGGGCCACCAAGGAGCACAGGAGGGAATGTGCCCGGGATCTGGTGCAAAACCGTGGGGTTGGGGGATCCTTTGGTCTCTTTGATGGGGGAGGGAGCAGGGCAGATGGAATCAAGATGAGACAGGGATCAGACAGCCCCACACCAGGCAGCGTTTTCTCCTCTGACAGCTCCTCTGAGCTGAGTGAGCTGGTGAAGCCTGTGGAGCAAATGAGACCCAGGAGTGAGGGAAAGGCTGGCTGGGAAGGAGTCAGATAAAGCCTGTGTGGGCATTTTGCTTTCCAAGGGGCTCCTGCGAGGCAAAGGAGACAAGAAGGATGTCTTCCATCCCATGACATTTCCTGGGATATGCTTTAGTGGTGGCCTTGGCAGTGTTAGTGGTCTGAGGTTATTTGGGAGGACTCTATGATCTTAAAGGTCTTTTCCAATGGAAACAGTTCTGCAACTCTAAACCTCCATTCCTGCTTTTGAAGGATGCAGTCCCAAATAGACCCACATTTGTGGTTTTAAGGAATTTAGCATCTACTGTTCCTTGAAAGTAATAGAAATCAGGCTTTTAATGCTCTCAAAACACTTGAATTCCTTGATCTTCAGCTGTGTGTTTGATGTAGGTGCTTTTATTCAAAAAGGTTTGACCATGGGATAGATGCAGGCAATTCAGCCACAATGGCACTTGCTTCATCTGATTTTTTTCTTCCTTTCCCCATGGGTGGCTGATTTGTGACTATTTGTCTTGTGCTTTGAGTTCTGGCTCAGACTTGCTCATGCATGTGCCGTAAAATCTTATCTACTCCTTTGTAGTGAAAAATGCTTGCAGACTGGTGGGAATTGCTAGAGACAAGGCTTACAAACCAGCCCCCAGTATGATTAGCCCAGTATCCCTGCTTAAATCCCTGATTGTATTAAAAAGGAATGAGCTATTCTAACTCACTTGTCCCCTCCCCCACCCCATTTTTTATTTTTTTGTAGCTCTTGGGACAGTCCTGTGTGTCGTTCCTAGTCTTTGTTATCAAATGTGTGAAGGCATGGAGCTGCTGTAGCAGCAGCCTGAGTTCAGTGGGAACATGTCCAAAGCACTGGGTCCCACAGCAGAGGGCATGGTGAGAGACTTGCCTCTGCTGCCATGGCCATCCAGCCTGGGGAGAGCAGCTTCTGGGGCTTCCCCCATTCTGCCAACAGCAGTCTGCCTCCAGCATGTGGCCTGTATGGCCATGATCTTGCCAGAGTGTGGAAAATGCATTGTTTGAATGTATTTTGATGGTGTCTGACATCACCTGACTGGAGCAGTTTTGTGGGCAGGACACCATGTGGGCAGGGCCATGGCAGGGATGGGTCGCTGGCAGGGATGGGTCGCTGGCACTGGCACTGGCAGTGTTATTTTCCCAAACAGGCTCCTGGTACAACTGTGGAGGAGGGCACCAGCAGCTGTATCAATCCAGCGAGCAGCAGCACATGGAGGAGACCCCCATCTGCAAAGAGCCCCTAACCCCTTTGCTCCCCCATGGCAGCGCAAGATGATTCCACCGCAGGTGAAGGGCTGCTGCAGGCTGGAGACTCCTGCAGCCAGGCCTTGTTGCAATCTCCTTGCTGCAGCTGTGTCTGGAGGGTGTTGGCCTGCAGCAGCACTGCTGATGCCCGGGAATGCTGCTGGGCTCAGAGAGGCAGAGTGTGTACAAAAGCTACATTCAAAGCCCTGATGGCGAGAGCCCAGAGCTGCTGGCAAGGGCAGCAGCTCTTCTTCATTTCATGCAGGTGAGAGCCCAGCCTTGGAGCCTGTCCCTGGGGAGAGGGAAACACTCTGAGTATAGGTTTGAATTCTCAGGGACAGTCCAAATGAGAATTGCTTTGTGTTGCAATGTTGGGTTTGGGTGTGTCTGCAGGAAAGAAAGTGGGAATAAACCCCTTGAACAACAAAGGAGAACTCTGCATGGCCAATTTACACCCTATAGATACAATGATCATATCGGCCCACTGAACACTGGGGGTATCTAATGCAGAGTACAAAGCTTCTTTGAATAGATAGGAGAGATGAGACTTGAAGAAATAATTTTGCAGATGGAGAAAAAGTGATCAGCCCCAGGGGTCCCATATTGGTCTTAGTTCTGCCAAAGTTCCAGATTGGACTTAGTTCTGCCAAATCAATCACGATTAGTTTTATCTGCTCTCTTGGGGAGTATTTCAGAATGACTGCCCCTTGCCATTTCCATCAGGAAAAATTGGAATTTTCAGGAACTGCCAGGATCAGAAATGTTTTGAGGCAGATCATATTTCTGTTGGGTTTGGGTGTCTGTGCAATAAAGAAAGAGAAAAAAAACCCAGGGAACAATGAGGCAAAGCAAAAGAGGAACATTTGAAAGGTCAATTTGTTTCCTACAGCTCTCAGTCAACTGATTTTGGGGTCATCTACTGGGGAGTGCAAAGCTGCTTTTACTTCCACTGCCGGGTGTCAGAACCCAGGAAATTCCTCTGGCTGCCCTGGAGGACTTGAGCCCCTGCCCAGGGGGCTCAGAGACCTTGGCACAGAGCCCAAGACCCCTGTGCCTTTGATTTAGCCCTTGGAAAAAAACAATTACCAACCTTATATGAAGAATTACAAGCCATGAAATTTTCAGTAGAATAATAGTTAGCTTGTCACGGGGTGAAAAATACATTTTTGAAGCTTTTAGAATGAGGGCTTGGGGTCCCAAGATGGAGGAATTTGGGTGTGCCTTGTCCTTTTTCTTTCTTCCTAGCGTCAATCTTCAGCTGTGATGTTAGCACTTTTAGATTGGGTTAGAGTAGAAAACTGTCTAACATAGATGATAGGTATTGGAAAGTAATTGTAAACATTGTAAACGTAGTTTTTAGTAAAAAAAGATAACACCACCTTGGAGGCAGGCAGAGTGCCTCTGACATTCTTGCTGAGCGGACCTCGGCAGGTCAGGAGAAAGAAGTTTATAGACAGGATACAAGAAACACCCTGGAGACCAAGAAATTAAGAGCTCTAACTCCTTCTTCAACCGCCTGGTTGGGAAAAGAGACTTTCTAACTTATCTTGGGGTCCTCTGACCAGCTAGAGTCCTGAGAGCCCGGTGCCATTGTTTGTGTCCCACCACTTTGTTTGATGTGAAGAGAGTTAAACAAAATACCACACAAACAAGCTGCAACCCAGAACTGAGTAGGAATTACAGAAAAAAAGGCGCTGAAAAGTAGCTTTGGAAAGGGTCTCATTCCTATGTTACAGGTAAAAGTTAAGTTAAATAAGGGTAAAGTTCAATCATATTGTATTAATTATGTTATATTAATTGTATTATGTTAAAAGGGGGGGGGCTTAATAGAATGTGCTAGGAGAAGGGTCCAGGGTTTGGTGGAACAGTGGTCTGATGGGGCAAGGCGAGGTCGAAGATGATTGGATGGAAGATCTGACCAATCATTTGAAGGCCTGCAGAAACGATTGGTCCAGAATGAACGGCATTAAAGACCAATGAGAAGCCTGGAAGTGGACCAGTCATCATGCGGATCCAAAATTGACCAATCCTGGACTCAAATAGGGCTATAAATGAAGGGGAGTTTGGTTGGGTCGGGGTTCTTCTTTTTGGATACTTGGTGTTTTTGGGAAGAACCCAGTGCACTTGGGGTTAGCGCACTGTTCTGTTTTTGGCTCGCTGTGTGGGTGCCTGGGCTTATCCTGGGTACTCTGTTCCTTGTAGCTATTTTAATAAACGAGAACCTCTTTCTCTGGAGAAAGTTTGGCCTCGTTCATATTCATAACACCTAGACAATGTGAAACACTCAGGCCTGGCCCAGCTGGGCTTAGGGTTGGCTGCCCTTGGCAAGGGAATGGAAGGAGATGGAGTTGGGGTGGGGTTTTGAAGCCATGGAAACGAGAGAACCATGGTGAGCGTGTCACAAAGGGGCAGCCCCACGCTGGCTGGTGCAAGTTGTGCTGGACACGGCCCCAGTGGCAGCAGACGCGTCTGGCTCTGCCTCTCTGTGCTGAGCGCCAGCGATTGGAGTCACCCGGCCTTGTTCAAAGGCTGGGACTGAGCTCCCGGCGCTCCCTGCTCTGAGAGCGTTCCCAAAGTCAAACCCAGACACTTCTGCGAGGCAAAAGCATGGGTTCAAACATGGATTTTACTCGAAAAGGAAAGACAACTGAAGGAAAAGGTGAGGATAGAAAGGAGCTGGAAGGCCAGAGCCAAATGGAAAAAAATCCCCCCAGGTTTCAGAGAAAACTGGTCCATGGTGGTGAGTGCTGACTCTGTGTCAGAGCAGGTGGCTGGCAGCTACAGATGATCCTGCAAGGATGCCCTGAGGCATCACAACATTCTATCATTAGTTTACTCTGCTTTCTCATTTTTGACAGTAGCCAAATCACTCATACTGTCAGCCAGGACAGGGACTGTGGCCGTAACTGACCACAGGTTGGACATGGTCATGAGATGCAAATTCTGTTGTTTTCTTTGCCATCAATGTTGGGTCTCACTACAGATGAATTTCCCATTCTTCCTCTGCTTGCTGATAGGGTCTGAGCCTGAGGGTGGGATTACAGTGCTCCAAATATGCCAATAAAGCCTACCTGCTTGCCGAGGGGTCTTTCTGATTTGCAGAAATAACATCACAACTGTGAGGGTTTTTCCTGTGGATTCACAGGCCACCCTCAATAAGGAATCTTTTTTCCACTTTATCATCGGAGCCTTCCACCTTTCCCTTCAAACTTGCTAACTCAATACTGCTAAGAGGAATTAAATGCAGGCTAGTTCCATGAGAAATAAAACAAAAAAATTTTCCCAGTAATTATTCCCCTTGAGTACCACACCCATTATATATGTTGATGATAAAGGCGGGTGTTCACCTAACTCACTTCTTCCCTTGTGAGCATGGCTCAGCCTCACACAGAGGTGAGGGGGGAGCTGGGCCAATCTCTGCTGGGAGGAAGGGTCTTGTGCCAGCCCAGAGAGGCTGTGCACATTGCCAGGGAACAGCTGTGCCCTGCATGTGCCCCTGCAATGAGCTGTGCTGCTGCCAGTGCCCCTGGAGCTGTAGGGCTGCTGAGCTGTGGGGCAGGCAGAGGAGCAGGAGGGTGCATGTGCAGCTGAGCCATTTCTGGGGAGCACAGGGCTCTGGGCTCCCTGCTGTCCCAGGGCAGCCCAGAGGCCAGGCTGTGCCTGTGCTAGCTCTGGGCAAGTGGCTCAGGGTTGTGCCCTGGCCTGCCTCCGTGTCTGCCAGCAGCAGCATGTTTCCCTGTGCAGCTGTTTAGAAGTTTGCAGGAAATATGTCCCATGAAATATGGAGCTTCAGATGCTTTACGTTTGCATTGTGGCCTGTGTTGTATTTTGTGTCTCCACTTTGCAGGCCTGACTGGCTATCCTCTTGCCAAGAGGTTTTCCCTGGCAAGTCCCTCCATGCTCCCTCCCTTCAAGCCATTACCTCCCATCCAGGAGAGCTCTCCTCCTACCAAGCCAAGCCCAACATGCAGAGGAGAGCAGAAGAATGGGAAAAATGGCACTGGCTGGGATGAGAAGAGAAGAAAAAAACAGGAGCTGAGTTCAGAGGGAAAAGGATGGAAGGTAAGGAGACCAAGCAAAGTCCTGTGTGGCAAATGTTCAGTTTATGTACTGTTGGCACAGCTCGGAGAACTTTTCCCTGACAGGAACTGACCCTCTCACTGATGTTTGAACAGGTCCTGGTTTGTCTCTTTAGCTGGGCCAGAAATAATGGGATACTAAGGATGAGTGTGCCCCTGCTGCCTCCAGCCCCATTCCTGGCCATGGCATGGGGGCCCTGGAGCAACTTGGGCAGGCAGAGAGCTTGCAGAGAGCAGCAGGGCAGGGAGCTCTGCTGAACTTGCTCAGTGCCAGGGAGCCTGAGCTGATGGATGTGTGGGAGCTGGAGAGCAGCCAGCATGCTGAGAGCTCAGCAGTACTTGGGCTCAAAGGCTGCTGGGGAAGTGTAGGAGGGAAGGGCAGCAGCAGAAGAAATGAGGGGCTTGAGAAAAGCAGGTTTTGACATCCTGCAGAATGGCTTTGTGGGGACATGGCTGGAGATCAGCTCTGGCTGTGAGACGCCTTAGGGGCAGGGAGAGAACAGTGATCTAAAGCCACTGCCATGCCATCCAAAAGGGCAGTGGAGGCAGTGGCACACCAGAACATCTTGATGACAAACATGTGAATGCCAGCTGGGAATGCAGCTACACTTGCAGAGGAGTGAACACGAGGGCAGAGGTGGCAAATGGGGGACATGGTTTCTCCCTCACCACTTCGTGTTCCCTTCCCCATCCTGGGCCAAGCTGGACGATCAGTTTGACTTTTCCTGCCAGATCCCAGTTAAATGCATGGCTAAATGTCCTGAGGCATGAATGAAGGCAAGGCTGGATTCTTGATCTGATCACTGTGTTCTACTCTTTCCAGATTTCCTTGCTGTATTCCAGTGGTGGGGATATGAAGAAGGGGTTGCTGGGACCACCTTTGATCCCCCCCATACGCAGGGCAGTGAGTCCCCCTGTGGGCCCTGCTGCAGGGTCCCTGCCAAGCTCTCACCAGCTGGAATTCCAGGAGTCCCAGGAAATGAGGTAAGCCAAGGTGTCTGTTGCTGCAGTGTGCTGTTCAGCTCTCTCTTCCCATCTTGTGGGGTTATTTTGCCCAGTCAGGTGTCCCATGTATTTTGGCAAACCTCTGTGTATTCTCCATTTTGGCCATCTATGATGATCCAGTGCAATGTCAAAGGCAACACCAATGTCCCAAGAGCAGAGGTGGTGGTGGGGAAGAGGAGGCAGGGCTTTAAAGCACCTCAAGATGGGTCCTCTGCTGGACCTTGGCCATTGTTTCATACAGAGCTTGGCCAGCTCTGTGTGACTCCAGCAAGTGAAAGCTTAAGGAGCATGAATTAGCTTTGCATCCTGTTGGGTCTATCGGTGGCATTTCCTCCTTTGTTATAGTGACCATGCTAAGAAGGTTTGCCTCCTTTCATGGTATGCCCATTCTCTCCGTTCTCTTTCTACCTCCTCACATGTTCTTTTGTCCTCCATTTTCTCCAGGCCAGAATCCAGCAGCATAAACAAAGAGAAGAACTCTGAACCTGCAGGTAGGTACAGGGCATGTCTGTCCTAAAATGACCATTGCATTCTTGACTCAGAGGTGACATTTGAAAAGCTTGCTTAAAACCAATTCTTCTCAAAATTTCCTTAAATTCATTTCAATTCATTGGTGGGCTCAGTGGACTCTCTGAGAGCCCAGTCCCTGGGAGCATTCTCTGGTGCTGCAATGTGAATTCCTCCACTTTGCAGGCGTGACTAGGTTCATTTTTTCCAAGTCTTTCCGTCCTTGGCTCCTTCCCTCCGAGCTATTGCCACCCATCCGGATCAGCTCTCCTTCTTCTAACAATAATAAAATGGACAGCATGGAAGAAGAGAACAAGGAAACTGGCACTGGCTATGATAATGACCATAAAGAAAACCAGGAGCAGAGTTCAGAAGGAAAATGTTCTAAGGTAAGGAGACCAAACTAAGTCCTGTGCAGTAGATTTTCAGTTTATGTGTTGG
This sequence comes from Zonotrichia albicollis, assembly GCF_047830755.1. Classification (NCBI taxonomy): domain Eukaryota; kingdom Metazoa; phylum Chordata; class Aves; order Passeriformes; family Passerellidae; genus Zonotrichia; species Zonotrichia albicollis. The sequence continues at coordinate 187,506 of NW_027428348.1, forward strand.
AGCCAGAGCTTGGAGACCTTTTCCTGTGCTGTGAGCCCAGGGAAGCAGCTGAGCCAAAGAAGAGCTCAGCTGGATGCTGTTCTTCAGGCTGTCTTTGCAATGGGTGTGTAGTGCAGACTTCACATCCTCAGTGTGTATCAATTACAGGAGAGGTCTTTGAATGGTTTCTGGGCTCTGCTGTGGTTCCTCCTCTGTCTTAGGGCTGAGAGAACGCAAACTAGCAGTCAGAGCAGCTAAAGTTGTCCACTCTGGAAAAACTGTCCTCCTAGATTTATTAAACAATGGGTTTCTTTGAACTGTCTCTGTGTCTTGGTGGTGGTTTCTGTCAGCTGTGTCTGATCAGGATGGAAAAAGGTGTTTGCAGGAACAGGCAGTCCTGCAAAGTCAGTTCCAGGTTGGCTCAGCTTTTGAGTTGTAGAGCCATGCCCTCTGCACAGTTGTCCCTGATGCTATTTCAGGACTTCATCAGCTTCTAGGCAGCTGTGTGCTCTGGCATGGGTTTGTGCAGAGGGAAGGGAAGGGAGGTGGCCATGGGGAGAGTAGCCCGGAGCCCAGCCCCGTGACTGCCTTTGCAGCAGGGCCATGACCTGCAGTTCTTCTGGGTTTGCCATGGGGTGCAGGAAGAGGCAGATGAACAACAGCTTTGGTAAACAGAATGTGCAATCCAAGGCTCTGGTAGGTGACTTCAGCCTTGCTGAGAAAGGGCCCAGTGTAACCCTGACAAGAACTGACCCTCTCACTGACGTTTGAACAGGTCCTGGTTTGTCTCTTTAGCTGGGCCAGAAATGATGAGATACTAAGGATGAGTGTGCACCTACCCCTGCTGCCTCCAGCCCCATTCCTGGCCATGGCGTGGGGGCCCTGGAGCAACTTGGGCAGGCAGAGAGCTTGCAGAGAGCAGCAGGGCAGGGAGCTCTGCTGAACTTGCTCAGTGCCAGGGAGCCTGAGCTGATGGATGTGTGGGAGCTGGAGAGCAGCCAGCATGCTGAGAGCTCAGCAGTACTTGGGCTCAAAGGCTGCTGGGGAAGTGTAGGAGGGAAGGGCAGCAGCAGAAGAAATGAGGGGCTTGAGAAAAGCAGGTTTTGACATCCTGCAGAATGGCTTTGTGGGGACATGGCTGGAGATCAGCTCTGGCTGTGAGACGCCTTAGGGGCAGGGAGAGAACAGTGATCTAAAGCCACTGCCATGCCATCCAAAAGGGCAGTGGAGGCAGTGGCACACCAGAACATCTTGATGACAAACATGTGAATGCCAGCTGGGAATGCAGCTACACTTGCAGAGGAGTGAACACGAGGGCAGAGGTGGCAAATGGGGGACATGGTTTCTCCCTCACCACTTCGTGTTCCCTTCCCCATCCTGGGCCAAGCTGGACGATCAGTTTGACTTTTCCTGCCAGATCCCAGTTAAATGCATGGCTAAATGTCCTGAGGCATGAATGAAGGCAAGGCTGGATTCTTGATCTGATCACTGTGTTCTACTCTTTCCAGATTTCCTTGCTGTATTCCAGTGGTGGGGATATGAAGAAGGGGTTGCTGGGACCACCTTTGATCCCCCCCATACGCAGGGCAGTGAGTCCCCCTGTGGGCCCTGCTGCAGGGTCCCTGCCAAGCTCTCACCAGCTGGAATTCCAGGAGTCCCAGGAAATGAGGTAAGCCAAGGTGTCTGTTGCTGCAGTGTGCTGTTCAGCTCTCTCTTCCCATCTTGTGGGGTTATTTTGCCCAGTCAGGTGTCCCATGTATTTTGGCAAACCTCTGTGTATTCTCCATTTTGGCCATCTATGATGATCCAGTGCAATGTCAAAGGCAACACCAATGTCCCAAGAGCAGAGGTGGTGGTGGGGAAGAGGAGGCAGGGCTTTAAAGCACCTCAAGATGGGTCCTCTGCTGGACCTTGGCTATTGAATTCCTCTGTAATTGTTGTGGTGACATTTGGGAACTCTACTGCATGGCGTGGGTCCTGCAGGTCTTTGAATGCTGTTATCCTTGACTGTCAAATTTGGCAACCATGAGAATATGCTTGGGCAAAGTTTGGCTACTGGAGAGGTGTCTGCAAATTCAGGTGTGGCTTCTGTAAACATCAGGTGTAACTTCACGGTGCCTGGGGCTCCACAGTGAAATGAGATGCCAGATAAATGTTGCAGTATAGATGTAAAATCTGATGTATAATCCAGTTGATGTTTAATGTTTTGATCTGGGCTTAAGATCAAAGAGGGAAAGGTGCTATAGAAGAGGCACAGGACTGTACCTGATGGAAAAGTATTGGCTTGGATATGCAAGAGAAAAGGTAGCTATTACCCTTATGCAAGAGCTAACAATAAAGAGGGAGTCACAGAAGTATCATGCCAATTGTGAATCTTCAGTGGCTTTTAAGGTGTGATCTGCACATCCTTCCCTAGCATCTGAGTTGGAAACCAGGCTTTGTTTTCTTGAAAGAGCCTGCAGGTGTAATATCATTCTCAGGAGACAACAGTGCTCTGACCACATGTGGCACGAGGATGTCACCAGGTGTGCTGGTTTAGGGCAAATTTGTTAAAGAATCTGCAAAGGAGGGCCCCTCCAGAAAGCGAAACCCACACGGCCCCTCCCCCCAACCGGTTTGGGAAAAAATTCCTCGGAGAGAGGTGGAAAGAACCTGTTTATTTGACTGGCCCCGCACCTCCCAGCACACAAAATGAACAATACCCGATGACACCGCTCTGAGAAAGATGACAAAATCAGAAAGTCTCTTTTGGGGGTGGTTGTTCTGTTCTCAGTCCCTCGGGCTCTGGGCCAGCCGCTGCAGCCGAACCTTTGGTGTTCCCGGGTCCCAGTCCGGAGCAGGTTCGAGATGGTCACAGGAACAGGAGAGGAGAAACAGTCCAGGAAGCAATGTGGACTGTTTAGCTAGAACTAGCTAATAAGCAGAGGCAGAAAGCAGAGCAGAAGCAAGAGCAGAAAGAGAGAGCAAGCAAAAGCAGCAAGCTGAAGCTGGAAGTGAAAAAACAGCCCTGTGTACCGCTTGTCTGTGTCCTGATAAGAGAAACCCAAACAAAACTTCCACTCTTCAGAGCCGGTCTTAAAGGCACAGAACAGATGAATGGGGATATACGAGCATCATAACGTCACCCCAGGACACCAGGGTAAGGCACAAGCAGGCAAAGTCAAGCTTTGGCAGCTGTACAAAAGTAGCTGCCCTCCATTCAGTCATGATTCAGCTCAGCAGCTCTTGCTGCTTCAGAGAGGCTGTAGGAGCCACTTGGCTCCAAAAGGAGAGGCAGCAGAACTGGGGAATTCTGATGCAGATTGAAGAATTATTGCTGTGTTTTAGCTGGAGCTTGGCCACCTCTGTGTGACTCCAGCAATGGCAAACTTAAGGACAATGAATCAGCTTTGCGTCTTGCTGGGTTTGTGTGTTTCATTTCCCCTTTCATCACAGTGACCATGTTTAAAAGTTTTGCCTCCTTTCATGGTACACCCTTTCCCTCCCTTCTCTTTCTACCTCCTCACATGTTCTTTTGTCCTCCATTTTCTCCAGGCCAAGACCCGTCTGCAGAAGCAAAGAGAATTCTGAACTTGCAGGTAGGTACAGGGCATGTCTGTCCTAAAATGACCATTGCATTCTTGACTCAGAGGTGACATTTGGAAAGCTTGCTTAAAACCAATTCTTCTCAAAATTTCCTTAAATTCATTTCAATTCATTGGTGGGCTCAGTGGACTCTCCCAGAGGCCAGTCACTGGGAATGTTCTCTGGTGGCACAGTGAAAATTCCTCCAGTGTGAAGTGTTGAGTGGTACCTGGGGGCCATAGGGATGCAGCGCTGGAAGAGGATACTTTCCTCTCCATGTTGCTCATTCTTTTTATCTCCCTGCAGCCTTTTTAGTGTCACAATTAGCAGGGGAAAGAAGGCATTTAGCATGAAATGAGAGAGGTTCCCCCTCCTTCCTCCTGCTTTTGAAGCAGAAAATCTTTCCTTGGGGCACTTTCTGAGCGGAACCCTTTGAGATGTGAAGGGGATTCGTGGACATTGCCTGGTTTTGTATTGGCAGAAATAGGGAAACTTTCTATGATAGAAAGTTCTTTTGAATTTGCCAGTGAAGGAGAAAGAGCCTTCCAAATGGATACATCCTATGCAGGGTGTGAGTTTGTCATCCTGTGGCAGAACAAGCCCAAAGCCACCTATGGCAGGTTCATAATGACAAATCTCTTCCCAGCTCTCTCTGCCTGTGTCAGTGTTGCAGGCTGAGGCTGGGGCAGGAGATGCCTTCTGCCTTGTTCCTGTCCCTGCCTTGCCTGACAAGTGGAATTGTGCCAGATAAAATGCAGTCTCTGGTGCATCTGGGTCAGGCAATGCTTTCAAGTTGAAAGCCTCAATGACACTGTTGTTGTTCCTTTGCCATCTCTGGGTGTGTAATGATAGGAGAGATGAGACTTGGAGAAATAATTCTGCTGATGCAGAACAAGGGATCAGATCCCCTGGTCCCTTTGGAGGTCAGGGTTAGTTCTGCCAAATCCTGGCTACTGCCCCCCTTTGGAATGACTCCTTCATTGCTGATATGAAGCTGAAATGCTTAATGCACTAGAAAATAGTATTGCTCAGTAAGTAAGGTGACATTTTTGCTGGATCAGTTCTGGACTAGAAATGACCTATCTCATTAAACATTACCTGTCTCTCTTTTATTACTGACCACTGCATTCTACAGGGTGAAGGAATCCAGGTTTAAGACACTCATCCTGCTTGGCTGCCATATGATTTTATTCTCTGTGCAGCCATGTAAAGAACTAGTTCTCTTAATTCTAACTGCTTTGTTGGAGAGTATTTCAAAATTACCTACCCTCTGCTATTTCCATTAGGAATATTTTGAATTGACAGTATTAGCCAAGATCAGAAATGTTTTGAGGCAGGTCATGTTTATGTTGTGTTTGGGTGTCTCTGCTGAAAAGACAGCAGGGAATAAACCCCTGGAACAAGTAAGTAGAGCAAAAGTGGAACTTTGGGATGAGCACTTTGTTCCCTACCAATACAGGCTCACAGAATACTGGGCACATCTAATGCAGAAAGCAAAGCTTCTTTTTTTATCTGAAACGTGGTGCCATTGTTTGTGTCCCAGCACTTCTTTTGTTGTAAAGACTAATATAAAAATCCCAAAAATGCAATACCCCACCTGGAATTGAGTGGGACCTACAGAAACAAAGGCCTTGAAAATTACTTTTGAAAACAATTACTTCCTTGCCAGTGTCAGATTCTAGAGAGCACTGTGAATTCCCAACTGTTTGGAAGGAAAGGGATCCTGTAGTAGTGGGGAGGCAACGGGCATCACATGAACTAGTAGAGCCCTTCTCTTTTGGCTTGCCAGCTCCATATTGTTCAGAGAAATTAAACTGATGCTTGTTTCATGAAAAATAAAAAACCATGCAATCTTTTCAGTAACTAAAATACGCTTTGAATTCCTCACCCATTAGATGGGTTGATTGTAAAGGCATGAGTTCAATTAACTCACTTCTTCTCTTGTACCTGAATGTCATCTGCTTCTGAGCCTACAGCAAAAACCCAGAGGAAGAAGGAAAAGAGCTCTGGGTTCAAGACAGGAGCTTGGATGCCTCTGTTGCCAAGGAAACGGGCTGAGCTGTTGGGTTTGGAGCCTCCTGTGCTGGAGCCCGGCCTTGGGAATGGAGGTCTGGGCTCACGCGAGGCTCAGGGGCCTTGGGCCAGGAGCCCCGGCAGAGCCGCGGAGCAGCGCCAGCCCAGGGGCACTACGGGGAGGACAAGGACAGAGGGCAGGGGGAGCTGGGCTGTTGGCTGGCAGGAGGAAGGGTCTTGTGGCAGCCCAGAGAGGCTGTGCACATTGCCAGGGAACAGCTGTGCCCTGCATGTGCCCCTGCAATGAGCTGTGCTGCTGCCAGTGCCCCTGGAGCTGTAGGGCTGCTGAGCTGTGGGGCAGGCAGAGGAGCAGGAGGGTGCATGTGCAGCTGAGCCATTCCTGGGGAGCACAGGGCTCTGGGCTCCCTGCTGTCCCAAGGCAGCCCAGAGGCCAGGCTGTGCCTGTGCTAGCTCTGGGCAAGTGGCTCAGGGTTGTGCCCTGGCCTGCCTCAAGTGTCTGCCAGCAGCAGCATGTTTCCCTGTGCAGCTGTTTAGAAGTTTTCAGGAAATGTGTCCCAGGAATTATGGAGCTTCAGCTGCTTTAGATTGCATCTCTGTTACATTTTGTGTGTCCCTTTTGCTGGCCTGACTGACAGCAGTGGTCTCAAGGAGGTTACCTCGGGATCTGTAGTTTCCCTGCCAACATCCAAAATGCATTTACCTTCCAAGGCCCTCCTTTCATAGAGCTGCAATCTAAGTCTCCTTTTTTATTATTATGCTGACCATTCTGCAGGGGCAAAAAATCCTGATCTAAAACATTGCTTTTTTTCTACTGCATTGCCACCTAATTTATCCTCTGTGAAGTTGTTGTATAGAACTGCAACTAGAAAATCAGCCTTTAGTCATCCTGGCCTGAAAGTGGCCCGATCTCATACAGTTTAGAATGAAAATCCTTGGGGAAAATGAAATATCTAGTGTCAAGAACACAGTTCACACTTGGCTAACACTCCTGCACTCCTGCAATGCTCAGATTTTCTTTGAATGTCCTGTGAAATATTCCAACAAAGAGAAGATAATGTTGATCTAAATGCATCCAGGTATTAGAACTGGGGCTTCTTTCAGGAACCGGAAAGATGATGTTTACTACAATCAGCATGAATAAGGGCAGATAAGAATCTCTGTCAAGGGCAATCTCCTTCTCTGCCCTTCTCTATCACACACAGAGGCTTTCCAGCATGCAGGGGCTGGGGCCTTCATCATGCAGCAGGTTTCAGTCTGCTGGCCAACAGAGTCATGTCATGTCTGCTGCCAGTAGTCCATCCCCTGGGAGAGGGTCTAGGCATTGTACCTTGCTGCTCTCAATCCCAATCTCTGTGTCTTGAGAGCTCTGCACTCCGGAACCTGTCTTGCCTGTTGCCCAGCATTGTGTTTTTGGGGGCTTGAAGTCTGTCAAGGAATATTTGAAGTCTTACAGGAATCTTTGCTTCCATTCCCAGGCCTCCCACTGAGCCAGGCCAAGGAGACAGATCATTCCACCAGTCCTGGTCTTACAAGGGACAAAGAGCTGAGGGACGCCTTTGGAAAGGTAAGGGATAAGGACAGGGATGAGCAGACTTCCTTTCCAGTGGCTGTTTAGTGCTTGGCCCAAAAGGTCACTGAAAATCATCATCTTCCACTCTAGGGGAATGGGGATTCACTTGGGAATATATTGGACAGCTACAGAACCACTGCTTGGCTATTTCCAGTGGTGCCAAGGTCTCTGGTTTGGAGATGGTGCTAAGGTCATGCCTGAATGCCTGAAGCATATTTTTATGTGCAAAGGCTGTTTTAGAGAAGTTCTGAATGACAGAGCAAGCTACACATCAGTGAACGTGGGCAAAGTGCATCCTTGGAAGCAGAGAAGCTAAGATTCTAATGTTGGGTGCAAGCAAGGCTGCAAAATCAAATGGTAGAGGTTGATTTTTCCTGGTTACCTTTGTGTCTGTATCTCACAGCCCTCTCATTCCCAAGTTTTCTGCTCATGAACGTCAATGCTTCTGTAACTTGTTTTCACATGACTCCTCCTTTTGGTTCCTGGTCTCAGAGACCAAGTCCTTCAGAGTCCTTCAGAGCTGATTCCTTCAGAAGCCAGGAAGTGAGAAACAGCTGCAAAAAAAAAAAAAAAAAAAACAAACTCCTGGCCATGAGTGTTAAGCAACAGCTCATTAGCCCTCCTTGCTGGGTATTGCACCTGGTTTTTATTCTCCTGCCATGGCCTGTATGAACTGAACTGCCTGCTCCCTGGCCATGTCAGCTCTTCCTCTGCCTTGGAGCACTCCTATGACTTTCATGCTTCAAGCAGGGCTTCCTGACATTGGTTGCAGTTGCAGCAGTGTAAGGTTATGGCTCTGAAGTGTTCCCCCTCACTGTGTGTAATTGCCAAGGTGAGGACAGGAGATATTCCTCTGAAATTATTGGAATGTGGATGGAGCTGCATTGAAGCCTATGGCACTCTGTGGACTCTGTGCTCCTGATGAGATGATGTGTGTGGTTTGTGTGTCTCTGCTTACAGTCTATGATGTATTTCCATTGCACCCAGATCCGTGCTGCTTTGTACATGTTGGCTCAAAAGAACTTGGGGCGGAAGGACGCAGAGCTTTTGGAGAGAGAGATGAAGAAAAGGAGACAAAGGAAAACATTCTTGCAGCCTATTCCTGAGACAGTTGAGCTTGGGGATGCAGCTGAAGCTGGTAAGTGGTGCCTACACTTGTGGTGGTCCTTTTTCACCACTTGCTTGCCCTTTGCACAGTGTTGCAGTCAGACTGGGGAGCAGTTCAGCTTGCATCTGAGTGGAAGCTTGCTTGGGATTTAATTCTGTTTCCCAAAGAAAAATACAGAGGCATGAAGTGTCTTGCCCATGGCCTCACTGAGTCAGTAACAGAATATCAGCTTCCCCCCTTCACCTCTAAAGTCCTTCAGAGTAGAAAATTCTGTCTTGCAAAGTACACTAAGGTTTCAGACTCTTCTGGAGAGCAGCCTCCAGGGAAGGGGAGCCCAAAAGAATGCTTTTCAACCAGGCTGCAACCTGGAAGAAACAAAATTCAGCTCCTTCTAATGAAAACACCAGAGATCCTTCTCCTGCCACTCCCTGCTGAGGAGCTGGCACTGTAGGGCTGTGCTGAAGCCCCAGCCAGGGCTAATGTTGCAGTCCCAGGAGCAGCAGCGTTCCCGACTGGATCCTGGCTGAGGGGCTCTGCCTGCAGGGCTGTGAGCGCTGCCCGAGGGCAGCAGCGGGGCCCTGAGGAGGCAGCACTCAGCCCGAGGGCAGCAGGCAGGGTTATCTGCACTTTCCTTTGGCAACTGCCCCTGCCAGCCTCTGGAACAGGAGAACAAAGGCAAAGCAATACTGGGTTTCCTTGTTTCTTAGGGGAAGCATCACTGCAATTTGGTTTTAAGCTAGAATAAGGTAGGGGTTTTTTTTATAATGAAAGGAGATGAAAAGCTGGAAGGTTTTCCCAGAGAAGCTGTTGGTCCATCCTTGAAGGTGTTCAAGGCCAGCTTACATGGGGCTCTGAGGAATCTGATCAGGATGAAGATGTCACTTCTCACAGGGGTTGGACTAGATGATGCTTAAAGGTGCCTTCCTACCTGTCGAAGTGAGGGAGCGACCACCTTTGTTGATTTAGCATCTGACTCCGTTTATTCACTCAATCAATCACTTTTTATAACCGTGTTAATTAAATTCATGCATATTGCAAACCCGAGCTAACAATAGGTCAGAGATAACACACCAGCCCCTCCTTATGTTTCCAATACCAAGATTTGGGTTCTCAAAATTATTTTTGCTTTCCCAAAACAGCCAAAGATAGAATATCTACTTGTTATGAGAAAGCTGCCTGAGAACTCTGGTATGCAAGGTTCTCAAGGTCTTCATGTTTGTCACTTTTACTTGTAATTAAAAACAACCTGAGAACTTCTACTGTTTACAGAAACAGGCTGTGAGAACCTGTCCCCCACAGCTGCCTTCCAAGCCATTTCTGAAAAAATCTCCAACAATTCCCGGTTTTTTCTTTTTTGCACAAGGAGGTTGGTATGCTAGGTTTTTCTATCGTTCCACTGACCATATCTTGAATACCACCAAGAATACAAAGCAAAACAAATAAAAGCATTCAAAAATACACTCAGTATCTCTATAAGGTCCCCCAGCCATGGTCCGAGCAATGGCTTTTACCCCAAAGGGTTAAAAGGCTGTCAGCTGTCCTCCCTCATGTGCACCTGGGGAGGAGGTGAACGGTGAGTCTGAAAATGATCCTTTTTGTCCTTGAAGTTTTCACATCCACCCTTTTCTTGGGTTTCTCAGAAAAGTTCAAGATCAGTTTTACAGACTGTAATCCTTTGGCTCAAATGGCATGATTTGCGGAGAAAGGAAGAAACCTCACAACTTGTAAAAGTTGTAAAGCCCGGTATGCCTTTATTACGACGCGCGTCGGACGCAAGCCTCCCAAAAGGCGTGCGTACCCCCGGAGACTCCGAGTCCTCTTTTATCCCCCCTTCCAAATGCATATGCATACAGTTTCAAATTAAGTTCATACATATTCATTCCACGCGACATTTAGCACTAATTCTTCTTTATCGAAGGAATTCCTAGGTCGGGGGCAGATTGACCTCGCGGTTTTCTGTTTTTCTTTCTCTGTCTCCTTGCTGTCTCTGGAATGCGGCCTCTCCTTCAGCTTTAGCTCCACAGACCCTTCACCTCTCCCAGACACTTCACCTAGTTCAGGATGGATCCTTACTCTGTCTCATTCCCCCCTTTCCTAGGAAATAAGTAAATTCTTTTACTTAAGGAAAATTTCCACGACAATAAGTGTCTTTTAGCGCTTTACCATGTACATTCGACAAAGAGGTTAGTACAGCTATTCGTTGTAGCATCCTACAGTTCCAAATTAACAATATAATAGACAATCCTAAGCTTATCCCAACTAATATTAGTAAAACTACAATGGGGTGACACAACTTATTAAGGACTCCATTCGCAGTTGGTGACCATCCAAAGATCACATCCCACCAGTGATGAGTCATATCTTGTCTTATTCTTTGTAGAACCCTGGTTATCTCCTTTGTATCATGTTGGACAGTAATTAATGTTTTCTTTCCACTCTCCTGAATTTCTTTCAGGATTTCCAATAGGTCTTGGTGTTTAATTAATTGTTTTACCAATGTAAGGTTCATCCCAATAGGGGTAGGTAGTAGTCTGTGATACATCGTGTAATTAGCTTGAATCAGCTGGTGGGATGTCACTGGGGCCAAGTACGAAAAATCACACCCGGTAATCTTAACAAAATTACAAATACAAAAGTTAGAATGATTTCTACTAGACAGAACAACATCATTGCTATCAACTTTTACTGCAGCACAGGCAGTCCTCAGACACACACATCCATTCCCAGTATATACAAGCACAGTTTTCTGGTTGGTGACTGGATGAACTTCAAAGTGACAAATACTCTGTTCAGTGTCCAGACACACGTCCTGAGCATTAATAGTGTTGCTCTCACAAATGAATCCCATCTGTTCTCTAGTAATGCAGGATTCTACATTTACTGTCTGCCACTTTCCATTCACCTTTCGTGCCCACACTCTATGTTCTGAAGGATAGAGTATTGTTTTTTCATGGTTTAACCCTAGGGCAATGATGGGATGGATAACAAAAACTGTGGCATTACGTATGGTAAGCACAAAGGCAGTTGCTACATTATAAACGGGATCATAGGTGAAATTCACCATAGTCCACCAAGATTGGAACTTCCTTTCAAAATCGATGGCATTATCCCACACAATCTTCTGAATTTCAGCTGGAAAATTACCTTCATTCCCTTCCCATATGATCAGAGCTGCTGTTGCCTGCACCCATAACTGTGCTTGTATACAACTGAGAGCTAAAGACACATTATCTTGGACTGCACCAAGTGCTTCTGTTATTAACCTGTGGTCTTGGTCCCCGGTCGTTTCCCATTTTGACAGTACTTTTGAAATCTGCCACTGGCTAGTTCCTAATGCCAACAGAGATGATTGTAAGGGTTGCCTCAATTTTGTTAGGCTGCCTGCTGCAGTGATCAGTTTATTCATCAGTATCTCTGAATCAATTCCATTCAAAACTCCTAATCCTGTCCCTAATATGCCAGTTAGATCCCTTCTCATTCTGCTCCTGAGGTATGTCTGTTTTTGTAGCCATGTTGTCCAGCCCTCAAAGGAAGTTTTTAGGAAGGAGGAGCAGACTGGTTGGATTTTTGAGATGTTAGTTTGCATTATCAGCTCCACACGTTTGAGAGACCATTCTGGATTGAATAATAGTTGTTGTTCATCCACATTCTTTACTACATAGGGGCCGACTCCGTACAACTCGGGTTCAAGTTTGGGTTGAGTCTGAACTATTTGGGTCTTGGTGTGGGCTGTGTAAGGTCCTGCTGTGGTGAAAGGTGTAGTGTCTATTTTGAATTTAAATGAAAGCCCAATATCTTCCTGTGCCCAAAGGCAAATTATTTCTACAGGCTGTATTAAGGTGAAATTACACCAGCAGTCTGATTCATTTAGGCTATCACAGATTTCCTGGTGTTCATATTCATCAGGAGAGGTTGAGACACTAATTTCATTTGGTTTCTCATGGGCTGTCCCATTTATCATCCGGCACCCTACCTTGATTTCTTCTCCTCTAATCCCTTGAAGTGTCCATAGTTTCTGTTCCTGCCATTCCTGCTTCTCATATACCTGATCTCCATGAATTACCACAATGGACAGGTTTAAATTCTCAGAAAGTTCTCCCATGGATCCAGTATACTGTTTAAACGCCCGGGACTAAGGCCATTCAACATTGCTCTGAATAAAGGTACTCTCAAAATTCTAAAACTTCAGTTATGATTATACACAAAATGATCTTACAAACTAAAACATGAGCTACTCCCGACCGCAATTTACTCATTTTGCCCAAGTAAGTTTTAGTCTCAGTTCATTGTCTCCTGGAGTCACTCCTCAAGGGGTCTCTGGGCCTTCTTCACCCGGGAGTGATGAATCCAGGCGTTCTGCTCCTTGATTTTGATTGCAGTGAAGGTGGTGAGAAGCACTTGGAACGGTCCCTCCCACTGCGGTTCCAAAGTTTTTTCTGTAAGAGACTTAACATATACATAATCTCCAGGCTGTATGCTATGTACTGGCCCATCTAACTCCCGGCTCCGAGTTCCTGCCACATGTTTCTCAATTTCTCTGAGCTGTTTGTTTAAGGCCACCATGTAGGTGGCTAGTGTCACCTCTCCAATGTGGGTGGACATTCCCTTTTGTATTCCATATGGTCTCCCATAGAGTATTTCAAAAGGGCTTAACTTTTCTTTAGCTCGAGGTTTCGTTCGAATTCGCAATAGTGCTAGTGGAAGAGCTTGGGGCCAGGGCAGATTAGCTTCCTGCCCCAGTCTTATGATTTGCTGTTTAATCAAATGATTCATTTTCTCCACCTGGCCACTTGATTGGGGGTGGTATGGGGTGTGGAGCTCCCAGTCTATGCCCAGATGGCTACTAATTTGTTGCACTATTTTGGAAATGAAATGTGATCCTCTATCTGAGGATATTGTGGCTGGAACTCGGAAGCGTGGTATTATCTCTTGTAATAACACCCTGGTCACCTCTCTAGCTTTGACAGTTCTGGTGGGGAACGCTTCTGGCCACCCTGAAAATGTATCTGTCAATACCAACAAATATCGATACCCCCCTTTCCTTGGGAGTTCTGAAAAGTCAATTTGCCACTGTTGTCCAGGCCCATGGCCCCTCCCAATCTGACCGAGTTTCGGCCTGGGGATATTTTTGGGGTTAGTCTGGAGGCAAAGATCACACTGTCGAGTTACCTGAGTAATAGTGGCATATAAATTTCTAGCAACAATCCTCTCAATCAGGTATGTGTATAGGGCATTTATTCCCCTATAAATGTGTGTTTTCTGGTGTTCTTCCCTTACTAATGACCACAACAAATGAGAAGGGATTACCAGTTTCTTTTCAATGGTAGCCCACCCTTCTTGGCTATATGTCCCTTTTTGATCTTCAATTAATTTCCTATCTCTCTTGCTGTATTCTGGCTTACCTTCAAGGGAGATTTGTCCATCTGGGATAAGGACTCCTTCAGTAGCTACCTCCCCTTTTGCTGCTTCTTTTGCCTCTCTATCCGCCAGCTCATTTCCTTCTTCCAATTCTGAGCTCACTTTTTGGTGTGCCTTAATGTGCATAATTGCTACCTTTTCAGGCAGCTGAACTGCTTCCAGCAGCTGGATTATTTCTTGTGCATGTTTGATGTTCTTTCCCTGTGAGGTCAGCAGCCCCCTCTCCTTCCAGATGGCCCCATGTGCATGTACAACTCCGAATGCATACCTCGAGTCTGTGTAGATGTTTATTCTCCTCCCTTTTGCCCTTTCCAAGGCACGGGTCAGGGCAATTATCTCGGCCTTCTGCGCGGAGGTGCCTGTTGGTAAGGGTCCAGACTCGATTACCTCTCTATAGGTGGTCACTGCATATCCAGCATATCGCTTCCCATTGGCAACGTAGCTGCTCCCATCAGTGAACCAGGTCTCTGCATCATCCAGGGGGGTATCCTTTAAGTCTGGGCGGCTGGAGTAGGTAGCTTCAATGGTCTCCAGGCAATCGTGGTGTACTGCCTCTCCTTGATTTCCACTGAGAAAAGAATCTGGGTTGACAATATTAGTCACCACGATCTCTACATCATCTTGCTCCACCATGATGGCCTGGTATTTCAGAAACCTCTCTGGTGAAAAGCCAGTGGCCACCCTTTACTTCCAGTACTGCAGACACTGTGTGGGACACTAGCACAGTCAATTTTTGTCCCAGGGTAAACTTGCGTGCCTCTTGAATGTTCAGCACAACTGCTGCTACAGCTCTGAGGTAACCTGGCCATCCTTTGGCTGTTGCATCTAGTTGCTTAGAGAGGTAAGCAGCTGCCCTTCGGTATGGACCCAAGTCTTGAGCCAGTATTCCCAGGGCAATTCCCTGTTTCTCATGGGAAAATAGGAAGAATGGTTTACTCACATCTGGAAGTCCCAAAGCTGGAGCTGACATGAGAGCATCCTTTAGCTGGTGAAAGGCCCGTGTTGCTTCTTTCGTCCACTGGAGATCTCTGTTTCCATTGGCAATAAGAGCATAGAGGGGTCTGACGAGCAGTCCATAATTATAAACCCACAGCCGGCACCACCCTGCCATGCCTAGGAACGTTCGGAGTTCCTTTATTGTCTGGGGTTTTGGGGTTTGGCATATGGCTTCCTTGCAAGCCTGCCCTAAAGTCCGTTGCCCAGCACTCACCTCGTACCCCAGGTAGACTACTTTCTGTTTCACTATCTGTGCCTTTTTCTTGGATACTCTGTATCCTTGAAGTCCTAGGAAATTCAAAAGGCTTACCGTCCAGGCCACACATGCTTCCCTTGTCTGAGTGGCCAGTAGAAGGTCATCCACATACTGCAAAAGCCTTCCTTCTTCCTGTGGGGCTTCCCAGGATTCCAGATCCTTTGCAAGTTGTTCCCCGAACAGGGTGGGGGAATTTTTCCAACCTTGTGGTAGTCTGGTCCATGTGAGCTGGGTTTTGCGCCCACTTTTAGGGCTTTCCCATTCGAATGCAAAGAATTTTTGGCTGGCTTCATGGATGGGGAGGCAAAAGAAGGCATCCTTTAAATCTAGAACAGTAAACCAGGTTAGCTCAGGTGTTAGGCAAGTTAATAAAGTGTATGGATTGGCTACAACCGGATACAGATCTTCTGTTATTTTATTGATAGCCCTTAAATCCTGTACTATCCGGTATGTCCCATCAGATTTCCAAACAGGCAGGATGGGAGTATTGAAATCAGATTGGCATTCCTTCAGCAATCCTAGTTGCAGAAAATTTTCGATTATTGAGCTGATTCCCTCCCTATCCTCTTTCCTTAGGGGGTTCTCACTGGCTGCGCTCCCTCCTTGAGTTTGATTACTATGGGAGAGGCATTTTTTGCCCTTCCTGGCACATCAGAGGCCCACACCCCAGGAAATACCTGACTTAATATTTCCTCATCAATTTCTTCCTTAATGCCAGTAGCAGTCAGAGTTAAACTTAGTGCCTCTATGTACTTTTGATCATTCACCTCCAGAGTAATTTCCCCATTTTTGAATATAATGGTGGCTTGTAATTGTTCCAATAAATCTCTCCCCAAGAGTGCCCTTGGTGAATTAGGCATGTATAAGAACTTATGAATAACCCATTGTTTTCCCAATTTGTACTTCAAAGGTTTACAAAAATATGCCCTTTCAGACTGGCCAGTTGCCCCCTGCACTACAACATAATCATTTTCCACAGGCACTAAAGCTTTATTTAGGACTGAATATGTAGCTCCTGTGTCAACCAAAAATTCCACCCTTTTCCCTTCTTCCCCCAGCCTCATTGTTATAACCAGTGGATCCGCTGGGGCAGGATCCTCCGGTCCTCCTCAGTTGTTTTGTACGTGTGCAGCCATCTGTTGGTCACTCCTTCTTCGTTCTGGGCATTGGTCTTTCCAGTGACCAATTCTTTTGCAGATTGCACACTGGTTCCTGCCCAACCGAGGTGGTCCTTGTCTCGGTGGGCCCTGGTTGTGTTTCCTCTGCCTTTCCTCCTGTACCACTTTTCATTCCTCATTTATATCCTTCCTCCCGGTTACTAAATACTCTCCAGGCCTCTTCTAACAAGGCTTCAAGATTTCTCGCGTCTGCTCCCCGAATCTTCTGAAGTTTGCGCCTGATATCTCCAGCAGACTGCCCCAAAAATGAATTAACTAGTTGGTTTATCCCTATCTCAGACTCCGGATCTAATGATGTATGACGACGCATGGTATCCCTTAAACGCTCTAAAAATTCAGATGGAGTCTCAGAAGGCCCCTGCTTAAGCAAATATAAGGCAGACCAGTTTATGGTTTTTGGAATAGCTCTTTCCACCCCTGTTGCTATCCACTCTTGATACTCTGCTATTTCTTTACCTCTGCCGACACATTAGGGTCCCATTCTGGGTCTTGGAGGGGGAAATGTTGTTTTACATCCAGCTGGGTGGCTTTACAGTAATCCTCCGCCAAATTTCCAGCTGTCTTTAAGATCAGCTGCTTCTCTGTCTTTGTGAAAGCATCCAGTAGTAGCTGGATGTCAGCCCAGTCTGGGTTGTGCTGTTTGATAACATACCGTAGGCGTTTGGCAGTGAGTATCGGGTCAACACGACAATTCCTCGCAATCCTTTCCCATGCTTCTAAATCAAGGGTGGTAAATGGCACTTTGATCATTAATTTGCCCCCTTCTGGTCCCACTGCCTGTCGCAGAGGGGCCTGTAGCACTACTTGCCTCCTAGTCCTAGATGCAATTGGACTCCCACGGGTGGGGTGGGCTCTAGTAGATGTGCCTTCCCCACCTGAGTCCTCCTCCTCCTTTTTGGGGAGGCTTCCTTCCTCCTCATCCTCAGTATCAGCCTCGACTTCCCTAACCCCCCCACTCGGGGAGGAGCTGGAGGATGCTTCACCCACTCAAATGTGTCCCGTTCTTGCTCCTCAGAACAATAAACCTTATCTGATCTCATACACCGTTGTCCTATACTGCATGCTGAACAGCAGTGTTTGATTTGCCCTCTCTTTGCCTTGTTATCCCTTTCAAGGGCCAAGACCAGTGGGTCTGAGGGTGCTTTAATCCCACAGTCCCTCTGCCACTCTTGGTGGTTTCTTAAAACAAAAAACATATCAGCATACGAGACCTCATTCCATTTACCTTCCCGTCTTAGAAACAACATCAACTGCAGTAAAGTATTATAGTCCAGGGTTCCAGTGGGTGGCCACCTTGCTCCGTCCTCTAGCCTATATAAGGGCCACCAGTGTGTGCAATACTGGATTAGATCCTTTTTATTCTCAGAGCCCCCCCGGCTAGTGACTTCCTTCCAGTGGGCCAAGATGCACCCTAAGGGGCTGGCCTGCGGAACTTCCTTATTCTGGTTAGTTCCCATTATCTCCTTCTTGCTCTGTCCCGCTTCCACCCAAACCTCTTTTCACAGGACTTCACAGTAGCTTCCCAGTCCTCCTCCCACACACCTCAAGTGGCAGGTACCAGATGCGATTTCCCACACACAAGTTTTAAGATCTTAGGCTCTGAATCAGCTTGATCAGGAACCTCTAGTTTACACCTGGGGCACGTGCCCCATCGCCTGCTAGAACAACAATACCAGCGTTTCCCACAAACTACGCACTGTAATAATACACACGCAGCGTGCCAGCCTCTTGATGCGCCAAAGGTTACTCGAAATTTCCCGCAAAAGCAAGCTATTCCATTTATTACAGGGAGCTCTACATCTTCTACGGCAAGCTGTTCCCAGTCCAGACTTACAAGAATGCCAGCTGAAGTCCGGTAGAGTCCCTCTAAGTGAACTCGTTCGTCTCCTCTATTTATCCAATAATTCACCGGATTCACGAACTCCCAAGGGTCGAGTCCAAACCACTGAGGCAGAGGAACCCCTCGGGTTCGTCTAGCCACAGTGAAAGCACGCACAACCTACAGCACAATTTACCACTTTTACTCAATAAACGCCCTCGCGCACGCTTTTCACAGTTCACTCTGTTTTCTCCGTCGGGCGCTCCCCGCCCCCGCACAGCCTGCTTCGGCCGGCGTTTACTCAGCCTTTCAAGCGGCGGGCAGAACTTTCGCCCCCCCGCACAGCCTGCTTCGGCCGGCGTTTATTCAGCCTTTCAAGCGGCGGGCAGAACTTTTGCCCCCCCGCACAGCCTGCTTCGGCCGGTGTTTACTCAGCCTCTCAAGCGGCGGGCAGAACTTTCGCCCCCCCGCGTAGTAGAGCACTATGCATCTGCTCTCTATATATCATACACTTTATACACTTGCACAACTTACAAATACAGCGCGCTGATCACACAATGCAACATACAGCAACACAGTGTCCGGACACCACTCACACACGCACAAACAGAAGAAACATACGTGAATTCAGCTCTGCCCTATCAGAATCTGAATTCTAATACACGCATACACGGGTTCACCCAGCTTACCCCGGAGCCGCTGGCAGTCCTGCTCCATCAGGACGACGAAGCAACGAACCCCATCTCTAATACAGCTGCTCTATCAGCTGCAGCTAGCTTACCCTGGAGCCGCTGGCAGTCCCACTCTATCAGGACGATGGAACGAACCCCGTCTCTAATACAGCTGCTCTATCAGCTGATCCCAGACATCTCTGGGTCGTTAATTCCCTTGTTCTTTCCCCCCCCCCCAGGGGCCCCTAGTACATACCGTGTCCTTCTCCGTGGCCAGCAGGTTCTTGTCTGTCCCGGCAGGAGGCAAGTCGAGGCGAGCGGAACTTCCTCCAGGAAAATCCTGGGGTGCGCCTAGGAGTCCGTCGGTCCCCCCCTGCCCCTGCGGGGACAGAGATGGAGACGGAAAGTATCTCCTGAACCTCCTGCCTGGCTCGCCAGAATGATTTGCGGAGAAAGGAAGAAACCTCACAACTTGTAAAAGTTGTAAAGCCCGATATGCCTTTATTACGACGCGCCTCGGACGCAAGCCTCCCAAAAGGCGTGCGTACCCCCGGAGACTCCGAGTCCTCTTTTATCCCCCCTTCCAAATGCATATGCATACAGTTTCAAATTAAGTTCATACATATTCATTCCACGCGACATTTAGCACTAATTCTTCTTTATCGAAGGAATTCCTAGGTCGGGGGCAGATTGACCTCGCGGTTTTCTGTTTTTCTTTCTCTGTCTCCTTGCTGTCTCTGGAATGCGGCCTCTCCTTCAGCTTTAGCTCCACAGACCCTTCACCTCTCCCAGACACTTCACCTAGTTCAGGATGGATCCTTACTCTGTCTCAGGCATCAGCTGGGTAGTTCTCAGTCCTTGGTTGATTTGGAGTAGTGGAAAAGTAGCATGCATTTAAAACACTTAAAATATTTAAACTTAACAGACTTATTTTAAGATCAACAAAACTTATATGTAAAATCAATTAACTCTAATAAAACTTAAACAAGAATCAGAAAAGCTCTACTCACAAATGCTTCTGATTGTCTCTTTTAACTAGTCTCTCTAATGTTCACAACAACACCCTGCATACAGGTCATAAAATAAATGCCTATCATAAAAGCATAAATTTATCTAACATTATTTAAATTTAATAATACTTAGATTTAAAATATTTAAACTTTAAATATTTTAACTTAACAGAATTTAACATTATTTAAACTGAGTTTTAACAAAAATCAGCTGATTTTAAATTCTAGATAACTTATACTTAATATAATTTTAATCTTAACAAAAAACTTTTGGTCAACAAAAGTTTGTCTGCCTGCAGTCATGATAGAAAGCAAGTGATATCCCAGAATGAATACCAAATGCTGTATGTTTTTGTTAATCACAATCTTTTAAAAACCATGCTTTTATTAACTAAAATTTGAAATTATTAATTATTTCAAATGTTTTTATTTCATCTTTTATTATTATTTTATTATTTATTATTATTCATTTTTATTTATTATTTTATTTTATTATTTATTATTATTTATTATTATTTATTATTATTTTATTATTTATTTCATATTTTATTAGTATTTTATTATTATTCATTTTATTATTTATTATTTTATTTTATTATTTCATATTTAATTATTATTTTATTATTTTATTATTTTATTATTTTATTATTTATTTCCTATTTTATTAGTATTTTATTATTATTATTTATTTAATATTTTATTATTTCATTTATATTATTATTATGCCTTCCAAAGTGGCTTTGGAGTAGGAAACACCACTTTAAAAAACAAACATTTCCTTTGGATTCAGAGAAAGGAAACAATTCTTATTTTAAAATAATTATATAGCAATTTTATAAAATGCCTCTTTGAGGAAATACATCAACAGATATTTTCCTTGTGTAAAATAGACATTTTTCAGCTTAAATCTTTAAAACACCTATACTATTTAAAGTTTGTGTTCATGCATTACCTTCTATATCAGTAATTCAATAAAACTTCTAATCTATACCAAAACTATTTTTCTTTACCACTCCTAATTTAGCTTTCAGGGCTTGAGCTAAAACCATGTCATCAGAAAACTCTGGGTTTCTCATTTCTCAATTCTTCCTCTAAGTTTTTTTTTTCTCATTGTGTGTGTTTACCCTTGACTCTACAAGTCTATTATAAAGGCTATATAAAATATATTTTTTCCTAGAGAACAGCAAAGCTACATTACATACCATTGAAATAAAATACTGTTTAAAATCTTTAAAAGCAGCATTTAGGATCAAACTAAAACTTAATAGAAAGATCTGTCTGCACTTTGAAATGCAAAACCTCTTGAAACTATTATTATTGGAGAGTGGATACTTGAAGTGTTCTGAAACTCAAAAAAGAGTACCTAAAAGTTAAGAGAAGGAAGCTGAAGCAGCCCAAGCCACTGCAAGCTTTTATTTTAGGCTCAGGATTACCTGCAGCCAAGCACAGACCCGGCAAGAACAGAAACTGCACAGACAGGAGAGAGAGAGAGAGAGAGAGAGCCTAGGAGCTTTAGCCCAGTGCACTCCAGCCCTGGGCCTTTCACAGCTAAAGCTCTGTTTGTAGCAGCAAGGAAAGGTAAAAAGTGTAACTATCCTTCTCAGCTTCACCCTAAGCTGGTTACTAACCTGTATCACTGAATTACTAACACTGCTGAAAAGGGGCAGAAGAGAGAGTTTGCAGTCTACCTCTTCTGTGTATAAGAGGAGTTTTCACATGTCTGAGCAGGAGAGGAAAAAACCCAAAGCTTATGAGAATAAGTATGAAATACATATAAACTAAGGTAGCAGATTTAAGTAGCTTAAAAAGTACAGGAACATTCAAGAAAAACCAACAGATATTTGTCCATTTTAGAGCAGAGCTACCAAGAGCTTATTTGCTCCCGCGGCACATGTGTCGGAGGGGGGCCGAGCCCCCCCGCACTGCGCTCTTTGTTTACTCGTCGGCAGGTTGACTCCGCTGCAGCTACCGCTGGTCGGGTCGCTCCCCCCGCGCTGCTCGGCTCCCTGCGGTGTCGGAGCGGGCGAAAAAAAACCTCTGGTCTCACGGCGCAGCGGCGGCTCCGCTCGGCTCCCGCCGGGGCCAGGCCCGCCGGGGCCACGGCGCTGCTGGTGCTGGTGCTGCTGGTGGCCGCCTGGCGCTGGCTGCAGGGCGCGGCTTCCTCCGCGCTGGGCGCGGCGCGGCTGCTCCCGCCGCTCTTGGCTCCCGCGGCTCGGCTCGGTTCCCGCTGCGCGGCGCGACTTCTCCCTGCGGTGCCGGTTCTCCCCCCATAGCTTGCTCAGCGTCTTGACAGGTTTATCACTCTCCCATGATAAATCACCGAATTCACGCCATCCCGTTAACTCGTAAACCGTCCTGTTAAATCCTTTTGCAAATTCATCTCCTTAATCTGTCTTGTCTATAAAAAAGCAATAAAAAGATCATATGTGGCTTGCCTTTCTATTACCTCTAAATCGAAAGCGCGTGCTTTTGCAGCTCTTCAAGGTCGCGGCCACACGTTTCGGCCAGGCTCATCTGGTACGGTCACCTGGAGCACGGCGTGTCTTGGCGTCTTTTCTTCCGCTTTTCTTTTTTTTTTTTTCCTCTGCACGCTTCTGCTGTTCCGGCTGCTCGTCCCGGCTGCTGCTTCGGACGCGGAAACTCGACCCATATACTCCAACTTCTCGTGGTGTCGCAATATCACGTCAAGGAGGTCACCATATATTGAAGATGGAGGGAGAAGACCCATCCTTGTTGATCAGCATCGACTCCGTTTATTCACTCAATCAATCACTTTTTATAACCGTGTTAATTAAGTTCATGCATATTGCAAACCCGAGCTCACAATAGGTCAGAGATAACACACCAGCCCCTCCTTATGTTTCCAATACCAAGATTTGGGTTCTCAAAATTATTTTTGCTTTCCCAAAACAGCCAAAGATAGAATATCTACTTGTTATGAGAAAGCTGCCTGAGAACTCTGGTATGCAAGGTTCTTCATGTTTGTCACTTTTACTTGTAATTAAAAACAACCTGAGAACTTCTACTGTTTACAGAAACAGGCTGTGAGAACCTGTCCCCCACAGCTGCCTTCCAAGCCATTTCTGAAAAAATCTCCAACACCTACTCAAACTCTACTAAGATTCTGTGATCATTGTCCCATGTTAGTGTTATACTTGGTATAAAGTGGTATTTTGTTGTTATACTTGAAGTTCTTTGGGGTAACAAGCAGATGTTACCCAGCTCCAGCAAGTTTTCTGGTCCTTTCCATCATCACCTGTCCAGCACTCTCCCCTTACAAGCTCCTCTTTGGTCCCTGCAGCCTTTAGCCTACCACCTGTTGATGGCACAGCTTCTAGAGGGCAGAGAAAACAGCCTGGTAGTGCCTTGAAGGAGAAGGTCTTGAGGAAGCAGGACAATGTGCCCTTACTGCCCAGTACACCCATCATCCATGGGGATTGCAGCTTCCCATGCAGCTCCTCAGGTAAGCCTGCTCCATGGCAGCTTTTCCCACTTGGGTTTTTCCTTGCACAAGGAGCACAAACTGCCTCCTGCCTCAGCCAGCACTGCTGGGATCTTGGCTCCATAGTCTGTCCTGAGAGTGAACAGCAAATATACTTTTGAGTTACTCCAGCTTGGAAGTACTGGAGCAGTTGGTTCTTAGAGATCCACTGCAAAGCTGAACTGAATAAAGTCGTGGTAAAGGCCTAATCTCTGGCTTTTGCCCAGCCTGAGAGTCCAAACTACAGCACTGGTGCCAGGAGGCAGCTGGGACTGCAGGGATGAGCTGCAGGGCAGTCTGCTGCTGTGCTCACTGTGCTCCTATGAGAACCACCACGATCAGTTGTTTACTCACCATCTGGGCCCTGTGCCTGTGCTGCTGTCCAGTTCTGCAGCCAGCTGTTCTGCTCTCCAGCAAGGGCTGTCTCTGCAGGGCAGTCTGGGGCTTGGTGCAGTCGTACTGCTGCTGTTCCCAGAAGTGCCCGATGGCTTCTCACCCCACAGCCTGCAGTGCCAAGAGGGAACAAGCAGTGCCTCCTGTGTCAGCCAGCAAATACAGCACCCCTGTGCAGCAGATGGCAGCCAGGAGGGGCGGCCTGCTGCTCCCAGGCTGTTTGCTGCCTGCAGCAAATAGACAGCAGAGAGTCCCTAGTGGCTCTTGTCCCTCCTTTGTGGGTAGCCTGCCTGTGCTGTGATCCCAAGTAGGGTGAGATAAGAAGAAGGGAGCTAGGAGTGATAGTTGTATGCTCTTCTCTAGTGTTGCTACTTCCATGTTCAGAATTGACCAGAACTAGCCTGACGTGGCTCTCCATTCACAGTGAATCTAGATGTGTGTGTCTACATCACTGCTGTCAGTGGCTGGGGTACCTCAGTGAGAAAAACCCTACAGAGTCTAGAGCAGTTCATCTAGATTCTGTGCAATATTTATACTCCATCATTTTAAACATCTCAAATGTTTTCATCTACACATTAGAAAATGAGCTTTTGAGTGCATGACATGAAATTTTTGATTGACAGTGCTTTTGATGGCAAATGCGTTTCATAAGGAATGCATTTATCATCAGATTTTTCTCATACCTTCTAAAATTTTTTCCTTACCAAAAAGTTCAATTAAGGCAAACCCAGGTCAACTGATTAACAAGAGAGTGCATCTGTCAACAATGTGGATCTGTATTTGCATATTTTTATCCTCAGAGTGCATTTGGAAGGCTTTTTTATCAACTGTCTAGTCTGGAAATTCCATTTTTACACAAGAGAAAGCTTAGAAACTGCTGAGTTTGTAAACACGTCCATTAGATGGCAAATAAATTTCACCTCAGCATCCTTGAAATTCAGGCAGTGTGTACCTCTGAAAAAGGTTCATGATGCTTGGAAAGAACAAAATCCATAAAGTATTCCCTTCCCAATAGCAGGCTAAAATGTGTGTGCACTCAGCAGCCTCTGTCTAGAATATTTGCAGTCAATGGGAACAGAGGCACTCTCAGGTGGGAAGGGTTAGGTGTGGCTGTTCCCTGGCAGCTGCTCTGGGAAGATTGAGCGGGGCCCAGCAGGGCTGGGTTGTTCAGGCTTGGCTTGGTGCTGTCTCCAGGCAGCTGCAGCGCTCTCCCCAGGGAGTTGCAGAGTGCCCCTGTCCTCAGGGCTGGGGGCAATCAGGGCTCTGAGACAAGAGGGGCACCTGAGGGGTTCCCTCGTGGGCAGCCGGTGCTGCTGGTCAGCGCTGCCTCACAGGGAGCAGGAGCTCTGTGGCCGCAGGAACTGCCGCTGGCTGTGGCACCTGTGGCACTCGGGAGCTGGCGCTGCAGGGGCAATTGTCAGCTTCAGCCTGGAGCTGGGCCTGGCTGGGGGAGGCTGGGAGCAAGCAAGGAGCCCCAGGAGCCAGAGAGCAGGGAAGCCTATGAGCCAGTGCCAGTTTGTGCCACACGGAGCCCTGGCTGGGAGATGGGGCTGAGGCCGCTCCATGGCGGGGCCTTGCCCGGGGCTGCAGTGCCCATGGCCGACCCTCTCCTCACAGTGACCTCGCAGACGGCCCCTGGGGCCAAGCGCCGAGAGGAGCCGCTCCGTGGGCATGGGCAGAAGAACAGAGCCTCTTCAGACCCACAGCAGTCCTTGCAGGAGGCACTCTCCTTGCTGGGCAGCAATAACTGGTAAGAAAGGCCCCGCTCCCTCTTTGTCCCTCTCAGAGTTAAGGTCGGTCAGAAGCATGTCTTGCTCGTGCCTTGGAGCCCTAAGAGCCCAGAGAGCCAAAGGGCACTGGGGAAACCACTCCAGAGCAGGGAGAGGATGAAGACTGGAGAGCAGCCTTTTCTTGGTCTTGCTTTGCAGCAGTGCTGCAGCTGCAGCAGGCCCGTGCTGTTTCCTCGCTTTGCCTGCTGCTTCATGGAGCTGCAAAGGAAACCTTGAGGGAAGGGAGAAAGCTCTGGAAGGAGATGATTTGCTGGCTGAAGGCAGAAGCAGGATGGCAGAAGTTTTGAGTGTGGAGATTTGGGTGCCTTGGGCCACTGGCCCAGTGGGACTGAGTAAGATTTCTCTCTGCTCCCACTGCTGACAGCAATGGAAGGTGACAGGGTCTCCCTGTGACCTCCTGCATGGCAGTCCCAGAAGCAGCTCCAGGGAGTTCCTTTTTCTGAGAACTGGACTGAGTTGTGCTTTCAAGTCCCTCAGCTTACCATTACTCCTGAGGGGCTTATGGCAGAAGAGAAGGAAAAAGAAAGAAAATCCTCTAGGAATCTTGCTTTTTTGGAAATCAACTTTTTCCGTCACACTGCTTCATATGGGCCTGAGATATTTTGTCATTACTCCCAGTGTGTCCCAAAATTATACAGAGGCAGAAGGAGGCCCAAAGGTGATAAGCCTACAAATGTTAGGTGATACTGGTTTTCTTTTTGATGTCTTTTTGATCACTCCCTGGTGGATGCTTAATTCACACAGGGTTAAGGACGCCATTCCCACTGGAATAAGCATGAAAAATCTGCCACGATGCATCTCCTTGTGCAGTCACCTTTGCTTTGCCCTTTCTCTTCTGCTTTCTCTTCCCCGTTTCTCTTTGGTGCCCTGTGAGGTGCAGAGAGCTTCTGCAGGTGTGGGGGCTCTGGATGACACTCAGGGGTGCCCATGGGAGCGGTCATCAGCCCTGGGCTGCAGCCTTGATGCCTCACACACCTTCCTGTAGCTGAGGGCCTGCACAAAGCAAGTGCTCAGAGACAGAGTTGTTTGCACCTTTTAAATAACCTGTTGCTGTTGGGGGGCGGGGGGGGGGGTGGTGGTTTGTTTTAGGTAGGAGTTTTTGGGAAAAGCCAGAGTTTCAACAGTTCTTGACCGGGGTGAAATCTCCTGGGATATCCTGCTGTATTTTTAGGGAATGTGTGAGATGGAGTGGAGTGGAGTGGGTGACAGAGAGGCCTAGATTGTAGAGTGGAAACTCAGCTCCAGAGAGCCAGTGCAGACTCTCCCTGCTGAATGCCTGCTGGGGCTGACAAAGAAGGAAAATGCCCCAATAACAGCCCCATGCAACTGTGTCTCAGGGACAGGTACAGGGAGGTGACAACAAACAGCAGCATGGCCCGGTCTCACAGCTTCTAGGAAGCAGTGACAGAGGGGCCTCATGTGCCAGAGGTTTCAGAAAGGCTGTCTTCTTAAATGGCCACTCTGAAACCCCTCTCTTTGCCTCTTGGGTTTGTGTATGCTTTTGAACAGCTACAGCATCCTGGGGCAACACGTTCCACGATTTCATTAAGCACTCCTTGAAAAGCTCCTCCCATTGTTCAACTGAGCTGCCAGCCTGGTCATTTCAGAGGGTACTGCCTTGGTGGAGAGAAAAATCAATCTTGTGCATTTCAGGGAGCTGAAGGAGAAGGGACTCCTCACCATCAAACACCTGGCTGGGTCCCATTCAGAGGTGCTGCTTTGTAGACTTCATGAGGTTTGCTTGGCAGTTACCAGCGAGGTGAGAACATTGTTCTGAATTGTCCCCCATACTTCATACACAGTGTGTAGAGTGGGTATGCGCTTGCTCATCTCCATGTGTGCTCAGGGTCTGCCTTCATTTCTGGTTTTAGACCTGAGATTTCTAGTGTCTGTCAGCTATCTGAAGGATCTGTGGGTACATGCAGCTGTATTTACTGGCAGGTCGGGTATCTGACACTCATCTTTGAGTGTGGTGTCTTTATAATGCAATGTGCAAATGCAGAAAATGAGACACTAATGACATTATTTGCCAGAGTCCCAATCTCTTCCCAAGCTGTAATTCAACACTGCAAATTATTCTGTAGACCTGAGCCTGTGTTTTCTGTTTCCTGGCTGAGTGCTTCAGCTGCTGGTGTTGCTTTTTTGAACAGGAGCACCTGACTCTTTTATCTTCATCACTTGTGCCCTTATGATTTGAAAGCAGCCCTTGCTTTAATTTTCTAGTAAAAGGGCCTAAAATCAAAGCTCTGGACATTTTAGAAGGGTTAAGTAGAACACTGAATGAAATTTTTTTTTTAGGCCTGCAGTGAGCAGGTCTCAGGCCAGAAATTGGTGCCAGAGTAAGTGCCTTTCTGTGCTTGTACTCTCCTGCTTTTCCTGTACTTGTATGTTCCTCTGGACACAATGGGAAGTGTTGTCATTTCCTGGGATTTCTGTTGAAGGCAACTGGTTTACTTTTCAAGGTGATTCCTATGTTTCCCCTCATGACTTCCCCAGGTGACCAACCTCCGTTCCAAGGTGTCCTACTCTGCCATTGTCACTCTGGGAGAGCTCTCTGTGACCTTGAAGAAGGACATGGACTCTGCAGTGGATGAGGTTGCTCGGGTCCTTCTCCAGATGGTGTCCAGCTCCCCAGAATTTGTTCAGAAAGCAGCCAGTCAGACCCTGGGGATCATGGTGGAGAATGTGACTCCTGCACGAGCAATGACTGCTCTCATGGACATAGGAGTCAAGTAGGTTCTTTTTCTTTTAGTGATATTCTTCACCTTAGTGTGTGTGGGAGGGAGAAGGGATGAGACAGAGAATGGGAATGGTGGGAGGGAAGGGTCCTGTATCCTGCATCTTCTGTGAACTCAGTGACTTGATTCTCCAACCAGCCTCTCTTCCTTCCTCTTGTCACCTGTTTCTGCCCTCCTCCAGCCTATTAGTTCTCAGAATCACAGAACTGTAGAATATAGGGAGTTGAAAGGGGCCCATCAGAACCATCAAGTCCAACTCCTGGCCTTGCACAGAACAGCCCAAGGGTCACACCAAGTGCCTGAAATTGTTGTCGAAATGCTTCTTCAACCCTGTCAGGCTTGGTGCTTGTGACCACTGCCCTGGGGAGCCTGTTCCAGTGCCCAGCCACCCTCTGGGTGAAAAACCCTTTTTCCTGATATCCAAACTAAAGCTCCCCTGACTCAGCTTCCTGCTGCTTCCTGGAGTTCTCCCAGTCTGTCAGATTTTCCTAGATGTGGTGATCGGTGGGGGAGTGAAAGTGCCTGCAAAGGCAAAGGATAGAGCCTTGTGCTTTTGTAGGCAGAGGGACAGTTGCAATGGCAGCTGTGAGCAGTGTTTGGTATTTCACAGTGCTAACCACAGAGGCCCTGGGAAAACCATGTCTCCTCATGATGCCATTAACTTGAGAAATGAGGAGGGTCCTTGCTGGGGCATGGAGCACATGGGGGACAATCTGCTGGGTGTGGCACAGCCTGCACAGCAGGTGCAGCTCCTGCCAAAGGAGTCTTGTATGACTGTCCTGGCCTTAGAGCTCTACTTTCTATTCAAACTGATGTTTCATGTTAGCCTTGAGATCATGAATCACTTTAAAGGCACCTTCACAGGCTGAGTGCCATGGGACAGTTGAAGCAAATGCTGCCTTAAATGTTGGTGCTGGGCCTGATAATTCCCAAGAGATATACTCTAGAACAGGACAGCCTGGCTAAACTGCCTGCCACCCTTTCCTCAGCTTTGCAATAGGGTAAAACATTCAGATGGATCCATTGCCAAGGCCCACAGAAGAAACAGGCTGCATTGCTGGATATTCTGCAACTTCACAGCCCACAACGTGTTTTCCCTGCATTTGTTGTTTTCCAAAGTTCTGCAGATTTGGGGATAAATGGCTGGAATGAGCCTCAATCCTGCTGCAGCTCTGTGTAGTGGGTGCCCTCTGATGGGTCAGCATCAATTGTTCCAAATTTCTAAATTATTCATATGTCATCTATTTCTTAAATCTTTCTCAGAGTAAATACTGTGAAAGAAACTGAGTATCAGACAGTGCAGGGAGACTGAATTCTCCCTCCTCCATGCAGGCAGGCCTAGTGTGCAATGTTAACTTTGTGTTTAGCTGAGGCCAGAAGCTTGTACAGGTGTCTGAAGGTGCAGGGAGAGCCCAGGCTCCTTCCCCCAGCAAGGGCGGGGAGCAGGCTCTGGCCAAGGCCGGTGCTGCTGCTGCTCCTTGTCCCTGTGCCCAGGTTTTGCTCTCTCCTCCCCAGCAGCCGCCCCGCCCCGGTGCGCAAGTGTGCAGCCCAACTCCTCCTGTCCCTGATGGAGAGAATTGGAGTCACCAAGCTCGCAGGCACACCCAGGGCTGAGAGGCTGCCACACGTGGCAGGGAAGCTTGCTCAGGACTGTCACAAGGACACAAGGTAATGATCTTCACTTCACCTCCCAAAACAGGAAAACCGTTTTGTGTCTGGCTATAAAGGTGAAACCACACAAGAGTGGAAACTAAAGGGAATATGAAGTTACCTCACAGTGTGAATAAGGCTCATAGAATCATGGAATATGCTGAGTTGGAAGGGGCCCATCAGGGTCATCAAGTCCATCTCCTAGCCATGTGCAGTGACCCCATGAGTCATTCCATGTGCTTGAGAGCATTGTCCAAACTCTTCCTGAGCTCTGTCAGCCTTGGCACTGTGACCACGGCACTGGGTTGCCTGGGCAAATGGCTGTACTGGGAAACCTGAGGTTGGCCAGCAAAAAGGAACATTGCCAACTTTTTCCTGTGGCTTGAAGAAATCTTTACTGAGATCAAAAGATCTCAGATCTGCCAGTCCAACACTTTTTTTGGCCTTAGGTGGACAAGAAAAAGCCAAAATGTTGGCTAATGTTCATCACTGAAGCATCCCAAACATGCATTTCTCAATAACTCCAGACTTTCCTAGAAATATTTCAGGGGTCTTTAGCCAACATATTCAGTCTTTCTAAACCTGTTCTGCAGATTTCTAGAATGCTGTTATCTGTGGCTCAGTGAGCTCCACATTTCTTCTTGAAGAAAACTGTGGTTTCCTAGTAGCAAAATCAACCCAAACCACCAAAATCCCCTACCTTTGATGATGAAATTGCCATTAATAGCTGCCAAGAGCAACTAGCAGAGCAACTAGCTGCCCCTGTGCATACACATAATACAGAATAATCAAGAGGATGCATGAGGTGTTTTGTCCTGGCTTCCCTGCCAGTTAAAGAAAGGCAAATTATTGTGCAATGGCAGCAAGACAGTGCTAATAAGCTTTGACAACAAAGCAGATGTGTTTTGCTTGTTCCCTGGGATCCTTTGATGCCACAGAAGCACACCCACAGTTTCAGAGTGAAATGGTATTTTTCTCTTGCCCCACATTTTCCTCTAGCCTTTTGTGTTCAGCTGACAGCACTGTGCAGTGTCAAGAGAGGTAAATCTCCCTCTTTGCTGAGTAGGTAATGCCTTCTCATGCAAGGATTGCACCTGATAAGTTTAAGGTGTCAGCCTCTTCTGTTAAAACTCTTCCTTTCTTTGTTCACTTTTCTTTTGTTTCCTTCCTTGCTGTCTTCCTTCCTTAGGCATTATGGACAGGAGATGATAAAGATGTTGCTCAATCATCAACAATTTAAAATGCTTTTGGAACGATCTCTTCCCCCCCGTGACCTGGAAGATATTCTGACAAGAATTCAGAAGAAAGTAAGGGCTTGGCAGGAGAAATGTCTCCTTTGTGCAAGTATTGCCTCTGCTAATATGAAATCAAAGATACCCAATCTGTCTTTAGCTAATTCCTCTTCTGCTGAATCATTTTGCTCCTGGGAATGAGCTGTTAATCCTCAGCCTGTTCATCTGCAGACCACAAAGGAACTGATATTATAAGGGAAAAGTGGGGTTTTGAATATTTTCAATATCAATCACAAAGAGGAAAGGAAAAGAGGAGAAAATGGGTTTATATTTAAGCATGAGCTCCCACCATGCTCTCCCTACCCCGCCCCCAGTAAAGCAATTAAGTGAGAATTGTGCTTCTGAAGATAACAGAGTCTTTGCAAAGGACACTGGAAGTAGTAGTCCCAAGAAAATTCCCAAATTTACAAAAGACATCCAAGTCAATCCTAGTTACTACAATGACTGTCTGTCTTTTGGGAATACTGCCCTGCTGTCAAGCCCTGTGGAGCTGGAAGAAGCTTGGTGAATTCAGCAGCATCCACTGGAAAATCCTTTGTTTGTTTGGGGGAGGATTTATATTTTGTTATCGACATTATAGAAGGGAGCCTGCCTTTGTGCAGGAGCAAGGAGAGTGAGTGTTGAACCAAATCAACTTCCAACACAATGGGCCAACCCCCAAAAGAGTCCAAATTTTTCTGTTGATTCCTTTACAAACACTTGTTGTCTACCAGTTTGCATTATTCCCATTTATGCTCAAGACTAAGAAATTTGGGATTTTAGACTGCTGCTCAGTCTGGTAGCACCAATAACCTGCCTTGGGCTATTGAAAGCAAAGACTTGGCATCACTGAATCTCTGGTCAGTTTCCATCTGTAAGTTAGGAAATGTTTCCCTAAGCCTTGGTAGCAGTGATCCTGGTTCTAACTTGTGTTTTAAACAGGGAATTTCCTGTTTTATATTCTAAAGATTGATGAGGTTTCTCTATGTCTTTGTAGGGGATGGAAAACCAGAAGGCTGAAGGCCTATCTGTCAAGGAGCTGGTGAAGGAGAGGAACGATGGCTCAAAGAAGCCCCAGGGCACATTGTCTTCTTGCAAACGGTACTGAGCACTTTTCTTAGATGTGACAAAGCACATGACAAGCTTTACATGTCTCTTTCTCAGGAAAAACTTTCTGGCAGAGATGACCAATGCCACAGATTGTTTCCTTTCCCTACTCTAGGATATGCTCTAGGATAAAAAATGTCTACCTGTGCATTGTGCTGAACACAACTTCTCTGGAGGGGTGTACACAAAAATGGAGAGACAAACAGACACCCATTGGTTGCAGCTCAGACAATCCAGTGCAGTGGCAAGGGCAGTGCTGTGGAGGCTGGGAGAGGGCCAACTTTCTGCTGCCTGACTTGGGACAAGTAAATTCAAACAGCGTTGTATTCATATTGTTGTGTATCACATTGTGTATCAGAGTCTCATACCTTCTGGGTGGTTTTCTCACAGCAGCTCTTCACAGAAGTGTTGTTGTTGCTTCTCAGTCAGGGCTCCTCTCCAACTCTCCCTGAATGCCAACCCCCCCTTTTATCCCAGCTACCTCCACGGGCTACAGCAGCTGCCCAATTAAGGACATCACAGCTGCAGCCCATTTACAATAGCTAGACTCAGGGCAGGGTCACTTATACAATACAGAGATCTTTTACTGCCATATATATATTTACTCAGGCCCCTATAAAACAGGGCTTTTTTTTCATCTGAGTGGAGTCATTTTCAGATAGGTGTTTTGATGAGAAATCTCAGTCTGGAAGCAAGATGCCATTCCACAAAGGTGGAGTTCTCATCTGTGAGGTTTGGCCTGGCTGAATCATGGTTTTCTTTCCCTCAAACAGTACCAAGTTTGAGTAGTAAGTAGCAAGGCAATTCCTGAACAACTTCAGTCAACGGGTGTCTGAATGTGGACTTTTTGCCTTGATATTCCTGTCCTTTGCATAATTTGCTTGATGGACAGCATGTTTGGTTTATTTTCCCCTGTGCTGCAATAGCATTTAAGACAGGAATTGCTCCTTGCTGTCTCTTCATGGCAGTTACAGAGCTACTTGTACCTGTTCTCCTCTGACAGCAGAGGGGATTTATTTAGCTTTGTCCTGCTCAGCAGTGGCAGGAAAGTGACCACATGCCTCAGTAGCATAGCTACCATCTTCCTGTGCTCATGGAAGAGACAGGTTGATCAGGAGAATTGTTCCCAGTGGGGTTGTTAAGCTGTGCATCTGGTCTCCAGGGAAGCAAATGAAACGTGAGCGTAGTTCTGAGATGTCTGGCTTTTGTTTTTATCTGTTACTGATTTTTTGAATATTTCAAATATGGCCCTGTTTATCTGTTTAGATGCATCTGAGCTACTTTTCCAGATTGTCATGCCTGGTTGTAGAGACACTTCTCCAGAGTGATGAGTTTCCTTATTCTAAGACACACACGTCCCATATGAGGAGGCATTTAAACTTGGCAGTAGTGTCTCTTTATCTCCACAAAGCAATGTGACCTGTGTGCCCTGGCAGCCATCTGAAGATAGATCAGATGCATCTCATCCTTGGTTTTCCTGAGTGAGCAGTGGTGAGAATGTCACTGGCAGATTGTCTGCCATAAAGATTATCATGAAGTCCACGTTGTTCTTCAGAGCCTCATGATTTTCCAGCTTGAAATCACATGATTAGGAAAGCTGGTCAAGATGTTTTGCTCACAATTAACTGAAAGTATTGTCTGTGGCTGCAGCCCTCTCCATAGAGAGCAGCAGGCACAACTTTGCCAGGCATTGTCCTTGGGAAGGATGTTAGAAGACCAGAGAAAAGAATGAGAAACAATTCTTATCTTCACTTGCTGCACCTGTTGTTGTGAACATGTGGAATGTGATATGGAGATTAATTTACCAAAGGCTAATTTCTTAATTGGCCACTGGTGATGGTGTTTTGGATTCAATTGGCCAGTCTGGTCTGTCTGTATCAGACTGTCTGTAAGGGCAATGAGGCATGGCATGGCACGGCATAGCAATTGATCAGCCTTCTGGAATGATGGAGTCAATGCTAATTATTTCCTCAACGGGGATGCCATGCTATGATAATTATCACCAACAGGTCCTCATTTGATTTTATTTTCCAGGGTGAAATCTACCTCTGATGGACACCTCCTACACTGTGCAAAAGCCCAGGTCACGTCACCTCCAGCTGTGGAAGAAACGGAGCTGCTCCAGAAGCTTTACCATCTCCTGGAAGCCAAGGGGTTTCAGACAAGGATGGAAGGAGTGGAACTCCTCCTAGACCTGTGCAAAACCAGCCCCCAGCTCATCTCCACTAACATTGCCCAAGTATGTAGGGTATCTTCACTGCTCCTTTCCTTTAGCTCCTTTCCTAAGCCTGTAGCAGCAAAGTTAATTCAGTGTGTCTTGGCACTCTGTCCTGGCTGTTTGGGACACGCTGGTCCCTCTTACCCAGAAAAAATTTAATTCAGGTCCAGGCTTCAGGACAAGTTGTTTCAGTCCAGCTGTATTTGTCTGGCAGGTGCCTATTGATGCTGTTCATCAGATGATGGCAGAATTTTCTGCTGGTGTAACTGCTGCTCTCTCCTACTCCCAGTTGGGTGAAGTGAAGGGAATCCAGCCCCTGAAAGCATGGCAATTGTTCTCTAGACCAAACATGGGTTTGCAAAAGGAAGAGAAGTATCAGGCTGGGTTGGTTTCAACCCAGTTGCTTTTTTAAGAATGCTTTTATATACTCCATCTTGTCTTACATGGGCACAGCTCAGGCTACTCATTTCCCTTCTTGTTCCTGTTCCTCTCGGTAAAGACAGTGCTCTGGGGGGGGCAGTTCTTGGGGGTCTGTTTTTCTCTTTGGAAAAGGAGGAAAACAGCTAAGGACTCATCTCTGCCTTCCCCTCCCAGTAGCTGCTTTTTCCCTTTTTCCAGGAAAAGGTGCCTGATAATGAGGCTGTCAAGGGACTGAACCTGCTCTAATGAGAGCTGTACAGCACATTACATTTCAGAAGTCTACTTGTTACTTAGAGAAATGGTCCAGATATTGGAAGAGTTGATCAGAGCCCTGCACTTCTCCAGACACTGGCTCAGAAACAAACAAAAGAAAACTTAGATCTCCTCCAGCCATAGTTTTGGCAAAATCATAATTGCCCTCAGTACTTGAGGCAACTGTATAGAAAACCGGGCATTGTAAACATCTGCTTCCATTCAAAGCAAAGGTACTCTTTAGCATTAATAAATGGAATTAATTTAATGATTTATAGATGGAGAGAAATACCATAGGAACTATTCTGTCCCCAGCCAAACCTCCTAAAATCAGAAGAAAATCTTTCAACCAGCATGAGGTTGTGCCACCATTCCAGTGAGTGGCCCACAGGAAAACAGTGAAATTGTGCAAGCGAGTGCTGACCTGACAGAAAGGATCACTTTCATCTTTGACATTGCTGACTGCTACATCCACTCTTCAAACAAGGACATTTGAATCCAACTTTCACGTTGCTTGTTCTCTTCACAGATTTTTGAATATTTTGTCTTGAGAATATCTGACAGCCACAAGAAAGTGAAGCAGAGGGCACTGGACGTGCTGGCTGAAATCACAGGGGCCCTGAAAGATGCTTTGAACCCGGTGATCATTGGTTTGGTGGAGGGAATAACAAAGAACCTGAACTCAAAGGATCCCAGGATTCGTGGGGCAGCTGTGAAAGCACTGGGAGAATCCATTACTCATTTGGGTAAGGCTGAGCCCTGTCAGGGACTCTCCTCAGCTTCATCTCTGTCTCTCCTGCACAAGAGAGCGCTGAGTGCCTTGACAGCTGCTCTTGTCTGTGGAACACTCCAGCTGACACCCACCAGAGGCTGTGCAGGTGCAGTCCTTATGCACCATCCCCAACAGGCTGGAATGGGATCAGCATTCCCCAGCAGTCCCAGGAGCCGTTGGCTCTGTGCTGCTTGTCTGAAGAGCAAGTCCTTGACTGCAGCTTTGCTACAGTTCAGAGGCAAAGGGAGTTTTGGAGTTTGCTTGGGCACCATCTGACTTCCCAAATGAACAGCTTTGCTGTTGGCATGAAGGGACACTGACCCACCAGAGCTTCTGCAGAGCAGCCACCTGGGAGGCTCTACATTAGAGGCATTAGCTGCCTATTTTCCACTTTTCTTCTTTGTCTTCTATGTTCAAAGGGGAACTTGTGATTCACCAAGTTCATTTGTTTATATCAAACAGGTATAAACCCAGCTGTCAATGATGCCTTGTTCCACTTGTTGTTTTGCATGGGGCAAGATGGCCAGAGCAATTAACTACATAGGCAAGGGCTGCTCTAAATTCCTTTGCCACACACATTTATGTCAGCTCCGAAAATTCCGTACTGGGGGAATATGCCTGAAAAAAAGAGGGTTGAAGAGGCAGGTCTTCAAGGGGAGTTTCCACTTTCTCCTCCCCAGCTGCTCTGTGATCCCAGGAATTGTCTGACTCAGTGCCTTTCTGTGTCCCAAGTATGGGGCTCTTCCTTTTTGCTCTGGGATGCAAAACCTTTTCAATGCTTCCATGTGACTGAACCCTTGAGGTCTCTGATGTGAAATGTTTTAACACAGCTCCTGGTACAGCAGACATGTTTGGATTTACAAATGTGAAAGGAGAGCTTTTCTTTTGGAATTTAAAACCCTGCCAAGTATGCTGGAAGCAAAGAAGAATAGGATTCAAACATTTGCAGAAGTGTGCTTGATTTTATAAAATGGGGTTGGCCCTGCCCTTTCTCCTATGACCTGAGAAAAGTGAGCAGAAACATGTGTTTCCCTTGTAGATAAAGTGTCACTGCTGAAAGAGTTCAGCTACCAATGGAATCACCTGAGTGGCCAAGCCCTGCTGGATGTCACCGAGTGTATCACAGGTATGGCCTCCCCTTCTGAGCCCAGAGCTCTTCCCAGGGAGCATTTACAGGGAATGCCTGTGAGCAGACAGCAGAGCAGCTCCTCCAAACCAGGAGGTGCTGAGCTTGTCCCTGCTGCCCCATAGCCAAGGCAGGTGGGTTTGGCAGGTTTTCCCTGGCTGCTGCAGAGCATCTGAGATGGGGGCAGCGCTCGGCCTGGGGCTGAGCTCTCACTGGGGCATCTCAGAACCACCTCCAGCAAAGGGAGGGCTAAAAATGCCCCAGCTGGCTCCTCTCTGGGGAGCTCAGGGACATCTGTGATCTTTGAGGGGAAATGGTGGCAAATGCTGTTTCAGGGCATCAGTTTGTTTTGTTCTCACAGAATTCTTGTTTTTCTCTTGGAAAGTTTTGAGACTGAACCGTGCAGAGCCTAGGGGTCACAGCTTAGGTCAAAACTCAACAGAGGTATCAGAGGCACGGATTTAGTGCAAGGCACCTCTGGGGCACAGGACAGAAGCAGAGTGCTGAGGCTCCCTGCCTGTGCTGTCAGAGTGGCCTTGGACTGAGCCTTTCAGGGTGTGCAAACAGTGTCTGCCTGTGTCAGCACTGTCCAAAATGCTACAAATGCATCTGATAATTGATTCCTCAGAGGAGCTTGCTATGTCAGCAAGAGCCAAGGAATGGAAAAATTATAATCTCAATATATAGTAGAGAAGATGACTGATAGCCTTGCTTTAACTGGGGCTAAATCCACTGCTCATTATGCCAACATCTTTGAATGCAAGGTTTAATACACTTTGTGTCTTCATTAGGAATCTCAAAAGAGCATGTTCAGCAATTGGGAATGTCAAAGGACCTTTAAAGAGCATTTGAAAAATATAGATCTTCAGCAATAGGGAATTTAGTTTAGCAGTTCTTTTGATCTCTTTTTCAAATAAAGGAATTAACCATAAATTAGGACTACTTTAGAAAAAGCAGATGTTCTCTCTGAGATTTAGCAGGACCTGACAGCTGTTCCTCACATTCAGTAGTCACTGATGTCTTTAATTGCATTTAAATTCAAATGAATTCCCATTTTAAAATGGGTACCATAACCCTTTCTTGCTTAGAAGAATTGGTTTTGGGTACTTGCAGGAGCTCTTTCAATGTTGATGTCTGCTGGTGGATTAACAG
Source organism: Zonotrichia albicollis (assembly GCF_047830755.1). Lineage (NCBI taxonomy): Eukaryota > Metazoa > Chordata > Aves > Passeriformes > Passerellidae > Zonotrichia > Zonotrichia albicollis. The sequence goes on from NW_027428348.1 coordinate 225,479, forward strand.
CATAGAGAAAATGAAGTCTCTTCCACCACAGAATATTAAATTGCTGCTGAATAACATTTTGTCCGATTAGAAAATAAGAATGGTCTCCAGAGCATTTCAGGTTTTCATCTCTTAGCCAAATCTGCCTGTTGCAAGGAGCCTGTTGGCAGTAAACATTTGTCTGTGTTTGATACAGTTCAGTTCAGAAAATGGGCAGAGAGATTTCAGAGACAATATGAGAAAACACTCGTGTTTTGGCTACATTTCAGTCCCCTGTGTAGCATTTTTCTTTCTCTATGCCCCTATTTCAGTGGACATTATAAGAAAAAATGCCATTACCATTGGGAGGGGAAGTGGCATTAAAATGTGGAGATGTCCAAATGCCAAGGCAATGGGGTCTGGGTAATTGTCTAAGACACCCTGAGGTTTGAAACAGCTCTTTGTTGGAAGCCCCAAAAGCATTCTGCCAAAGACAACAGCTGGTCACTGATGTTTCTCATCCAGCTGTCAGGCAGCAGCCATCTCTGGTGGGCTGGAGTTTTGAGGTGTGTTCTAATCCTGCCCTTTGCTGTGTGCCACTGAGCACAGGGAAGAGCCAGAACAGACATTTGGCACTTGACATCAAAGTTACAAAAATGGAATCATCCCTTTTATTAGAAATCTCTCAATTTCCTCTCTATGGTACATTTCCAAATCTTCAGTGTTGGTTTAGACAACTTCTTAATGGAAATCAAAGGCAATTGGACATTTCATTCATTGTTCATGCAGAGATACTGAAATAATTTAGTGAAGGTAGGAAGTCTGCTACAGGGACAAGGGCCCTGGTTGGAGAAATTATTCCTGAGGGGTTGGTGGTTCTGTTTCCAGGATGATCAGCTGCTTTGCCCATTTCTGGACCAAGGGGCTCTGGGTGCTATTTTGCTGCTTTTGGCCAGAGAGGCTGGCAAGAAGCAGAAGCAGAGGTAGATCCTTGTTTGCAGTGAGGCTGGTGGATAAGGAGCTGTGTCTCTGTCCCTGCAGTGCTTGTGCAGGGGGTTCATGCCAGGAGCCCTGAAGTCATCCAGCGCGACGCCCTGCCTGTGCTCTGGTCCTTCCTGGGGAACAAGGCGCTGCCTGTGCGGAGCGCCAACGTCCGCACCGTGACCACCAAGCTCGCCTCTGCCCTCTACAAGGTGATGGGCACCCAGCTGAAGAAATGTGCTGCCAGCAAGCCTCCACATGTGCGGGAAAACCTCTCCAAAATGTTGGGCTGGTGAAGGTGAGATGTTCTCCAGAAAGCTGAGGAAGTGCTGAGTTGGACACCTCTGGATTTGCCTTTTGAGCTGTGCCGAAAATGACAAAATCCTAAGAAAGGGTGTGCATCTGCCCCCACTCTCTCCATTGCCCTTCCTAGTCATGGCATGGGGGGCCTGAAGCAGCTGCAGACTGAGAACAAGGTGAAGGGCAATCATGGCTCAGCCTCACACAGAGATGAGGGGGGAGCTGGGCCAATCTCTGCTGGGAGGAAGGGTCTTGTGGCAGCCCAGAGAGGCTGTGCACGTTGCCAGGGAACAGCTGTGCCCTGCATGTGCCCCTGCAATGAGCTGTGCTACTGCCAGTGCCCCTGGAGCTGTAGGGCTGCTGAGCTGTGGGGCAGGCAGAGGAGCAGGAGGGTGCATGTGCAGCTGAGCCATTCCTGGGGAGCACAGGGCTCTGGGCTCCCTGCTGTCCCAAGGCAGCCCAGAGGCCAGGCTGTGCCTGTGCTAGCTCTGGGCAAGTGGCTCAGGGTTGTGCCCTGGCCTGCCTCAAGTGTCTGCCAGCAGCAGCATGTTTCCCTGTGCAGCTGTTTAGAAGTTTTCAGGAAATGTGTCCCAGGAAATATGGAGCTTCAGATGCTTTAGGTTTACATGGTGGCCTCTGTTAAACTTTGCCTCTCTGTTAAACTTTGTGTCTCCATTTTGCAGATCTGGCTGGTTATAGTCTTACTGAGAAGTTTTCTCCAGACTGTTCCCATATTCCCTCACCCACAAAGTCCTCGCCTCCCGTCCAGAAGAGCTCTCTTTCCTCCAAGCTCAAGAAGAAGCTGCTGCCTGTATGAAGTGTTTGAAGAATAGGATTGATATGTTAGGCTTCATAGTTACAGATGTACATATGTTCCGATCTTTAGATGTAGTTTTGAATTAATGTGTTTTGATTGTATCTTTAAAATTTGATTACATATTTTAATTGTATATATTTTTCATGATGAAAAGAAAATAAATAGATAAATAAACAAAATATAAATAAACCAAGAGAAGAATGTGAGACCAGGACCTGCTAGCCTAGAGATTATGGGAGTGCAGCTTACTCAATGTGCCAGTGTCCCACTACATCCTTTCCTCATTGGGCCTCTCCCTCTTTGGCCATGTTTTCTTTGTGTCATTTGTGCTGCTCTTTGTTACTTGGCATTACAACAGGGTCACCTGTTGACCTGTTTGAGGGACAATGGATCCAAAAGATCCTGTCCAGTCAAAGGTTTTTGTCTTGGTTTGGAAAGACAGGAGTCTGCTAAGGAAGGCAGGAGCCTCCCCTGAAATGGAGAATGTAAACCCTCCCCACCCCTCTGAATGGCTATACATTTTAAATTAAGGGGCTCTCATGCAAAAATACGGGAGCAGGAAATAACAGTTCTTTAATAGGGAAAGGAAAAAATAAAAGGATAAAATAAACAATGCGGTACACTAGAACAACACTGACAGAGTTAGAACCCAACCTGACATCCTGTGGGTCAAGGTGTTGGTGGCAGTCCAATTGGAAATGTGGCTGCAGCCCTCCTGAAGTGTCAGGTGTGGTTCTGCTGGAGCGGGGGAGATCTATAGAGAAGGATGTATTCTTCCTCTGAAGACCCTGTGGGAGAAGAGACAGCTGCTGTTCCTCTGGGGAATCCCATGGAGAAAGCCGTGCTGTGGTCTCAAAAACCTCTGGATTATATCTGGGTAGCAATGCTTGGCTCCTCCCTCTGGGCGGAGCATCTCACAATGGGATGTTGTAGTTCTTATCAGTCATGCAGTGACATTCAATACTCTGTTATCAGCAGATGTCCCCTCCAGAGGGAGGTGTGAATGTGGTCACTCAAAGAGAGAGATAAAGCAAACTGCCCACTTGACAAAGGTAATCTGCCATACAGATGGTAATGGAAAACATCTTGCATTGCAATCTTCAACACCAGCACACACCAGATCTTGGCAGGGAATGTGCTGACACTGAGAAATTGCCAAATGACACTGAGAAATTGCCAACTTTCTGTGCCAGCAAACTGCTGGAATTATGCTGTGCAGGCATCTGAAAAATTCCAGATCTGGGCACTGGCAGTGTCAGCAAACACAAGATTGGGCTGGTGTAGGCACCAGGTATTTGCCTGGTTTTGGCTTTCTTTGCCAGCAAATTGCTGCACTTGGGCTGTGGTCGCACAGGGAAATGTCCAGATCTGGGCATCGGCGGTGCCATCAAATACCAGGTCTGGGTGGTGACAGTCTTGGCACCAGGAAATTGCTGTGTTTTGTCTTCTTTTTCCAAAAAATTGCTGCTCCCTCATTGGTGCATCCTGTGTCACCCCACCTTATCTCCAGCCCTGGCTCCCTTCTCCATTGGATCATTTGTACCCTGACCCCTCCTGCCTTCCTCCAGTTATATACCCTGGCCCCAGCCCTGCTTCTGGCTCTTCGCCTCTGGTTCCCTTCAGCAGAGGTTGTGTTCCTGCTTGCTCCTCTTTCACTCTTCACCCTCACTTCACCTGGACCCTGGGATTTTCCCTTTATAAACCCGGCTGGCTCTGCTCTGCAAGGAGTCCTCTCGTCCCTCTGGTGAGGTTTGATTGCACCATCCGGGCTCAGGGTCTGCTGGGCTGGGGGAGTTGTCAAGGCAGCCCCAAGTGGAGACACTTTCGGTGCTGCAGGCACCTGACAGCACCTGCCTGGGGAAGCTGGTCTGGCCACCCGCAGCAACCAATTCCTTTTCCCAAGCAGCAGCTCCCAACGTCCTCCACAGAAGCCCAGAGAGAGAGGGAGCAGCTGCCCTCAGCCCTGTCCTTTACCGCATCCCCATTCTCATGGAATGTCCCCCCTCGGAGAGAAACTCCCAGAGAAGTGAAGTGTGACCAGACCCCTTCCGCCCCTGAACTTGATCACTTCTTTTGTTTCTTAAGGATCCAGTCCCCATCAGAGCAGTGGGACTGCACTGACAGCTGGGACACCAGCAGGGGATCACCCCACACTGCCCAATGTGCACCAGGCTCAACAAGGTCTGCTTCCCCCCTGATTCCAGGCCTCTTCCCTTGGCTGTGGTTTTGCTGGATAGTGGGTCAGGACAGTGAGAATCTCCTTCATCCATTCATCACTATTTAGGGCCCTGCAGACACTTCCTCAATTTCTCTCCAAGGTGACCTCAGTGTCAGGAGGACACTCTGGTCTCTCCTCCAAGGACACAAAGCAGCAAAGCCCCCCAGGAAAATCTTCCTCCTTGGGTGAGTTCCAGAGCAAACAATCAAGGCAGTGGCCTGAAATGTTTTCCCAGCTGGTCAATAACACTTCTCTGATGGATCCATGTCACAGAGAAAAAATGTGGGCCTTTGTCGGGGACGAGCCATTTGTCGGTGAGGGGAGACTCAGACACTCAATATGAGTGATAAGCAAATTCCGTTTATTGAAGAGAGCATCAGACACTTATACAGCAAGTAATAAGCTTATGAATATTCTGTAAGCTAAGCAATCTATTGGTTAAACTATACCATCAACTCTTCCTCATTCCTTAGGGGTTACATGTCTCTTTTCTCATGCCTCTTTCACTGTTTGTTATCCTACCACAGCTAGGCCCAAGGACACTGTTATCTTGCAGGTGCCGGACTTGGAATTAGCCATGGTTTTGTACTTTTCCAGTCCTTAGCAGCTAAATTCCCAACAGATCCACATTTTCCCTGGGGAAAGAGATGTGCAGAACCCTTCACTGTTGTCCTGGAATGTCAAACAGGAATCACAGCCACAGACAGCTCTCAGGAGCCACTTCACTGTGGATTTTCCTTCCTGGAAGCCCAAGATATCTGAATGTCCTCCTGGTGCCTCAGGGCCTGGGCAAACAGGGCTTGTCAGAGATGCTGGCAGGGCACCAAGATCCCTCCTCCTCACAGGGCACCTCTGTTACCCTAATTAGCTCCAAGTGGCTGCCTGGGGACTGGTGCCCACTTCCCCATGTGCCTGGTATGGGCACATCCTGCTCAGGATCAGTGCTGGCCTGGGCCCAGAGCCAGGGCCATGACCCAGGTGCTCTGGGAGGGCTCCATGGCTGCATGTGTGACAGGATGAGGGGCACGGCAGAGCATATTCCTCTCTGGACCGTGCTTTCGGCATGGAGCTTGGTTGGGTTTGGCATCTGCAGGGAAAGGAATATCGGGTTGTGTGGATGTGGGAATTGTCACTCCTGAGCCATTCCCCAGCCCTCAGCCTTGTCTGCAGATCATCAGCATTGCCCAGTGCTCCCCAGTGTCTGCAGTGTCTGAGATGCCAATCAGCCACCTGATCACATGTCCCTTGTTCCCCTTGTTCTCCCACATGTTGGGTTTGGGGCCGGGCTCAGCTCTGGGGTGTCTCCCAGGGAAAGCTCTGTGAGGGGAGGGGCAACAGGAGATGGGGGAACTGGCACTGGGGGCTGTTGGAAGATGGATTGTGTTGGAGTGGGGGTTGTTCCCACAGGGTCCCCAGGTGCCTTTGGCTCCCTGCCTGCCTTCCTTGGCCCCCCAGGTTCCTGGGCCCTTCCAGGGGCAGCTGCCCCATGCAGGAAGCTGGAGGGATGCCGGGCAAGGGGGCTGGATCCGTGCCACAGGTGGGGTGGACTCTGTGCCAGGGCTGGGCTTGTGGCCAGGGCTGGGGGCTGTGCCAGGCCGGGCTTTGGCCTGGGGGCTGGCAGGGAGGGTGCAGGGAGGAGTCCCGGCAGGGATAAAGGTGCTCCTCACCTGCTGTAGCATCAGGCAGAGCTGCCCAGAGCCAGAGGAAGATGAAGGTGGCTGTGCTCAGCGTGGCCCTGCTCTTCTCCATCCTGCTGTGCCTCCCGGCACAGGCCAACATGAGGCACCAGCCAAATGCTGTCCTCACATCCTGCCCTTTCTGGCCTCCCATCCCACCCTTTTGGTCCCTCCTCTGTGTCCCATTCAGGGTCCCCAGGTGCCCTCCCACTGACCATTCCTGAGGCCTTTCCTTCCATGCCCCCCCTCAATCCTTTGCCTTTCTTCTTGGCCACTGCAGAGGGGTCCCCCTGTATAATTCCCTGACTCACCCCCACTCCCACAGCATCTCCCAGTCCCGTTGGTTTTGTCCCCACCCATCCTCATTCTTCTGTCCCCACCAAGACCCTCCATTGCCCACCCATGTCCCTACACCTCAATTCCTTTCTCCTCCCCTGTACCTCACACCCTGCTCTTTCCACACCCTCAGCCCTGTCCCCTGGGCCCTCAATTGACCCCAGATCAGTGTCTTTGGGTCTCCCCTCACCTCAAACAGATCTCCTTGGAGGCCCTGAATTCCCATCCCTCTGCCTGCATCCTGCTCCCTGTACCCATGTGTCCCCCTAGCCCCACAAGGTCCAGTCCAGACCCAGCCTTTGTTCTCCTTTCCAAGCACTCCTGGAAGGAACCCAAGATGATCTCTGGGAGGTGAGTGGGCTGCTGGCATTGGAGGGCATCCCCTCAGGGAACTGGGGGACAGTGGTGTCCCCCCATCCCTTGCTGGCACCAGGGACATCCCAGTGACCAGCGAGGTCTCTTGGTCTCTCTGCAGTTGGATTTAGACAATGTTGAGGTCCTGGAGACGCCTCTGGTGGGTACCACAAGTTCTGCTGGTGTCAGACCCTCCCCTTGCGTGGCCACCATAGCCCAGGCCATCCCAGTCTGTCCCAGCACAGCCCAGTGCACTCCTCCTGACAGCCCAGACAATGCCCTGCCCCAGGGGTCCTCCCCAGGGAAGCCTTTGCCCAGGGCCCTGCTACATTCCCATCCCTGTCACCCCAGGACCCCCTGGATGAGCCAGGATGCAGCCCCTGCTCCAGCTGTGCCTCTTGGCCAGGAGTCCAGCACTTCTGGGCAGCAGCACAGCAGCTCCTGCACCCCATTGCTGCCACAGCCTGTTCCCCAAGGCCCCCCTGCTCTCCCCTGCCTCCCAGTGCAGCCCAGTGTCCCCGGTGTGTCTCCAATGCTGCCTTTGTCCCCAGCCCCCTGTGGCTGAAGAGCTGCGGGCTCTCCTGCAGCAGAAGCGCCTGGCTGCCTCTCTGGATGCCTAGGTGAGCCGTGCCTGCAGGGACAGGGCTGGGGACAAAGCCCAGCCATGCCCCAGTAGGCTCTAGAGTTCACCTTCTGGGGTTTGTCTTTTAGCGTTGGAAGGACCAGTGTCCTTTTTCCTCCCCAGTGGCATGAAGAGATGATCATCCATGGAGGAACCCCCTGATCCCTTTGAGCCCTGGGCCATTTCCCCTGAAGAATCAATCATCAAGAATCAATAAACCCTTTGAGCAAAACTTTGCTCTGTGTTTGTGTGTGTGTCCATGGGTCTGGATTTCCTCCTTTCCAGTGGTCCAGGCAAGTCACTCCAGGTCTGGGCTCTGCTGCCTTGACACAGTCTGTGCTTTCCCCCAGACAAATGGTGTGTTGGGAGTTGTGCAGAGTCCAGGGGGAGTGGGTTGAGTAGGTGGGTGGGTGTCCAGGTGGTGAGAAAGGCTTTGGTTCACTGTGAGTGTGGTAGGAATGGCCTGTGTTTAAAAGAAAAAAAATAAACTAAAAAAAAAGAGCTTTCTTTTAAAATTTTTTCTCCCTGTGAGAAATGACTGTTCACTTCTCAAAATTTTGAAAGGTTTAATAAACCTTTTAATAAAAGTTTAACAAAAATTCAACAAGAGGACTAAATAAGGGGAAAATTACAGTACTGGGAGCCTCCCCCACTTTGTGACTGGTAACCACGTGGCTGGCTCATCCACACAATGGCTGCTCTCCCTTATATATCCTTGCTGTTGCAACAGGCAGCCCTAGCTCCTCCCAAAGGCTGTCTGTTGACTCTTGGTCACTGTCCATTGGTGTAGATTGCTTTCGTGGAACTGCATTGGAGGGCAGGTGTTGCTAAGCCATGCCTCTTAGGAACAATCTGCCCCTCCCCAAATGCCCGGACTACCAAGATCATACCAGGATAACAATGCTGGGCAGGATGGACACATTGCAGTAACATAACTATACATCTGTACAACTTCTCTTAACACACTTAGCATGTTCACCCTTTAATTGGGAGAGCCAACCATCTCATTACTCATCCCAATCACTGTGGCATCCACATTCTCTGGAAAAATCCCTCCGCCCAGGATTCTTCTCCTGGGAAGCTAAGAAGCCTCAGAGAAAAAGGAAAACAATTCTTATCTCATTTGCTTCTCCTGTGTTGTGCTCATGTTGTGCTCATGTTGTGCAGAATGTGTTTGGAGATTGTTTACCCACAGGTGATTTGTTTGATTGGATTCTGGTGTGAGTTATTTTGACTCATTGGCCAATTATGGCCAAGCTGTGTCGAGACTCTGGAAAGAGTCAGGAGTTTTCATTATTAATTTTTGAACGTTCACTAAGAATCATTTCTCTGTTCTTTAGTATAGTATAGTATAGTATATTGTTCTTTACTATAAGATAGTATTATAAAGTAATAAATTAGCCTTCTGAGAACATGAAGTTAAATGCATCATTCCTGCCTTCGTTGGGCATCCCTGCAAATACAATATAACACTCCCAAAATTCTTGATTTACTCAAAAGAATTTAAATGCCAAAAAAATCTTCCTATGTCAAGAGTATGTTGAAATTATTTATTGGTCTTGAAATTTGGTTCCCTGGTGGGATGGGGCTGCTGGGTCTATCTGTCTATGGGGCACTGTGGGGCTCTGGGGTTTCCTGGGTGAGGGGCCCTACACGGTCACCTGCAATGCCTGGCCACAGTGGGGTAGAGCCACCGCTGTGTCCTAGAAAAGAGCAAGTGGTTCTACCTGGCTCTGGAGTCGTTCTTGGCCGCTGGGTCCATCGGCTCCAGCAGGACTTGGGTGAATTTTGAGATGGGCCAGGTGGATCAGTTGTCCCCAGCCATCCTGAGGGCTCACCAGGGCTCAGTCGTGTTTGCCGACTCCAGTTCCAGTACTGAAGGAACCACTGAAGGCACTGCCCCAAGGAAGCCTCACAGCAGAACAGGCACAGGGCACTGCCCTGGCAGAGGGGCAGGAAAAATATCTTGGCCGTGAGCAGCAGAATGGCCAGAAAGCCCCTGGTGCAGGAGTTCCCACCAAAGCAGGTTGAAGGCAGGTTTGGGTTGCATTCCTGCTGTCCTGGCAGTGAAATTCTGGGCAGAGGGCACAGAGGTGTCTTCTCCACGGGGCTCCAAGGTGACACCAAGATGCTGTGAGGGAGCTGAGCCCTGCCTGAGGGCAGACTCAGCCCAGCAGGAGCCCTGGGCTGACACCGCGCTGGAGTCCACAGCTGGCTCAGGGGCGCCGCCATGCCATGAGTGGGGAACAGCTTCCCCTGAAACAGGGAGAGCTGAACCTTGGAGCCACCTGCTCCACAGCTGGAATGGTGTCAGCATCAGGGAGCTGACTAAAGAGGAGAGGGAGGCCTTTGGTGTGAGATTCTGAGGAAGCCTTATTCGTTAAAGGGAACAGGCACCAAAGACCCCCAACCACCAGTGTGTCGCAGTCGAGGCGGTCATGACATTAAGCAGAGACCACAAGCAGTCTCAGTTGCTAACACTTGGCAACAGTTTATTAATGAAAATGGCTGATCTTTTATACACTTTCCAGTTGTTTACCCTTCTTCCACCTTAGCTATTGGCCACAATAATTCAATACCATGCCATTGGTGAAAAGTTACTCTGACTCCACCTAACTTTCCAAAAATGCTTCATCCAGCTGCAGAATGCTCTTATCTTCCTTCTCTCGATCTCCTTGGTTACGGCCTTGGAGAAAGCTCCTTATCAGCTTCTTCTTCTTCTTCTTACTTCTCGCTCCTTTAGCTAACAGGCCTGCTGCTAGCCCCTTCCACATCAGTGTGCTCAGGATTTTATACAGCACTAGAACTGCGAGTGAGCACGATCACTGAGCCAATAGGAAATCAGGGAGGGAGGAGTAAAAGGAGGGGAATACATCTCAGGGACCAATGGGGATAAGGGGGTGGAGAGTGCAGGTCACATGGGCCAATGGGGCCTCATACATGAGGGGAATTCCAGAGAGGCGGAACCTGCAGGGAAGGGGTTTACAGGAGACTGACAGGGAAGGGTCCAGAACAGGGGCAGAGTTTACAGGGATGGATAGGGAAGGCACTGGAATATAAAATGGGGATTATAGTGATTGAAGGGTAAAAGGGGAGGGATATAACCTCGGAATAATCTTGGGGAAGTACAACATACAGGGGGTGAACTGGAACAGACCATCCAAAAAACTATGAAATAAAAGGGCACTGCAACAGCACTCTATAAAGAGGGATGCAGCACATGTTTTATGGTGCAAAAAGAAAGGATCAATCCTGTTGATTTTTATAGGGTCTTTTTCTAAGCCTTTTTATAGGGTTTTTTAAGAACATCCCCTGTCTATCCCCAGTTGGTCAGCAACTAGTTGTTACCCTGTATTGATTGGTCACTCAAACCCCTGGTGTGTACGTGCAGGAAAAGTTGTTTGTGAGAGATAGTTTTCATTTTTCTATCTAAGAGTGAAAAAACAGTTTATACAGGTGGCTAGTGTATATCACAGTCCTAGAGCTCTTTTTCAAGGAAAGTAGGTTGTTTTCCACAGTCCTAGAGCTCTTTCTGAGGAAAAACAAGTTGTTTTTCACTGCTCCACAACTCTGTTCTCACAAAAAATTGTCAGCTTTCTCATGGCTTCTGTCAGCTCAGGTCAGGATTCAGTTTTTTGGCCTTTGGCTGCTGTTTCACCACCTCAGAAAACATCATTACTGTCCCAAAAAATAAAAGCAGCTGAGATGCAGCTCACTGCCTTCTAGAAAGTGAAAAGAGATGCAGGTGCCTGGAGGCCCACGAGAGAAATGGTGCTATTGAAAATGTGAGAAGCAAATTTTATCCATAGAGACAGTGCCTGACCTCAAGGAAGACCTTTCCTACCAGTCAAGACTTCCTTAGTGTCCTGGGGTGACGTTATGATGCTTGTATCCCCATTCATCTGTTCTGTGCCTTTAAGACCGGCTCTGAAGAGTGGAAGTTTTGTTTGGGTTTCTCTTATCAGGGACACAGAGACGGGCAGTACTTAGGGCTGTTTTCGCTTCTTGCTTTCAGTTTGCTGCTTTGCTTGCTCTCTTCTGCTCTCGCTTCTGCTCTGCTTTGGCCTCTGCTTATTAGCTAGTTCTAGCTAAACAGTCCACATTCCTTCCTGGACTGTTTCTCCTCTCCTGTTTCTGTGACCATCTCAAACCTGCCCCGGACTGGGACCTGGGAACACCGAGGGTTTGCACCGTTTGGCTGCAGCAGCTGGCCCAGCGCCGGAGGGACTGAGAACAGAGCGACCGCCCACCGAAAGAGACTTTCTGATTTTGTCAACTTTCTCAGAGCGGTGTCATCTGGTATTGTTCATTTTGTGTGCTGGGGTGTGCTGTGTCTGTCAAATAAACAGGTTCTTTCCACTTCTCTCCGAAGAATTCTTCCTGAACCAGTTGGGGGGAGGGGCCGTGTGGGTTTGCTTTCTGGAGGGGCCCTCCTTTGCAGATTCTTTAACAAATTTGCCCTAAACCAGGACAGCTTGGTTAGTCCAAATCAGCAAATATCAATAAGCTGAGAGCATCAATTTCTTAATCTTTCCAGGTGGTCATTGACTCCTATCGTTCTTGTGGTCGTCTGGAGGGAGGTCTTAGACTGATGTCTGCTACATGATTTTGTCAAGTGCATCAAGCTTTTTATTATACATAAGCTTTAAATTGCTTTTTTGCAATATCTCTCAGCTTTACCTCAACTTCCTCTATTTTATTCTAAGCATCAGTCATCTAGCTACCTCATCTCTTTTGCTCTACTATACTTCTTTGATTTTGATGCTTTATTTGGCTATTTGGTCATAAAGTTTCAAAACTTTTCTTTGTGTCTATTTTGAACACAGCAGATAGAAGGATTTGCTGATTCCATGGCCAATTGACATGAATCACAAAAACAATTTCCACAGAATCAGGGGAGGATGAGCTCTGAGACCTCCAAAACCCCCTCAGCATGCCTGAGCAGGACCTGGGAGAGGGGGGAATGCCCAAGACCCCCCAGAGTACAGGTCTGAGAAGAGGGACCCACGTAACCTCAAAGTCAGGACACTGGAAATGGGCAATTCCTAGAAGAGTGTTTTTGGAATTCCTGGTTTTTGGAGGTATTTCTGGCCACCAGACACCCAGTGACTTCTAGAGATGGACTTGGCCAGTGGGACCTTCAAAGCCAATGTCCTGGTTTAGGGCAGTTTTGGGAGAAAAACCTCTAAAGGTGTTTCCTGTAGAAGAGCAATGTCAAGTGGCCTCTCCTCCAACTGATTCTGGAAAAGTATTTCCTTTGAGAGAAGTGGAAAAACTGTTTATTTAAAAGGCAAAGCCCTCACCAACCCCAAAAATTAACAGTATTAAACAATAAAACTGCTTGCTGCTCCAAAAGAGATGACAAACTCACAATGTCCCTCCGTGGGCTGTAGCTTGGCTTGCTCAGTCTCTTATCAGTCACTTATCAGTCTCTTATCAGTCTCTTATGAGTCTCTCTGGTGCTGGAAATGCCGTGGCCCAGCCCCGGTGGGGCACAGGTGCTCTTCTGGGTGTTCAGAGCAGGTTTAGACAGGTCCAAAAAATAGGAAAACCAAAAACCACAGTCCAGGGAACTTCTCTTCCTCTGCTAGCTAAAACTAACTAAAAGCAAAGGAGGGCTCTGTCCCGCTGTCTGTCTGTCCACAGACAACAGAGGAGCCAGAATGTGGAGGAGTGAGAGAGGTTCAGAAAACAAACTCCATGCTTCTTCTTCCTCCGTCTTTGTTCTCAGAACCAGTCTTAAAGGTGCAAAGCTTATTTCAGACAAATGGGGATATGAGCATCATAAATTTATCCCTGGGACCCACAAAAGACCCTCAGGCTGTGTAAGCAGGACCCAGGAGAGGGAGAATTCCCAGGACCCATGGGCCCCCCAGCAGCTCTGAGAAGAGGGACCCCATAACCCCAAAGTGAGGACACTGGAAACAGGGAACTCCTGGGAGAGGTTTTTGGACTCCTTGATTTTGGAGATATTTCTGGCCACCCAGTGACTTCTAGAGGTGGACTTGGTCAGTGGGACCTTCGAAGGCAATGCACTCACATCTTGTTTTTTCCACAAACCAGGATTTCCCATTCCCAAACCTTATCTGGATAGAGAAGAAGGCGACGAGGAAGCCGAAGATTCCCCAGAACACCCAGGCAGGTGAGGAGGAAGTCAGTGCCCCTTTCCCCCTCTCTCCTGCTCCATCTCCCAGCCCAGCACAGCCCCCGGATGCAGGACAACCCCACTGCTGATGCTGTCCAGCCATGGATGCACTGGGGAGATCTCCTTCCCCTTCCCTGTGGCACAGATGCAAATCTCATCCTCTCCTTGTCCTTCCTCCCCCAGAGCAGGAGCTGAGGATGGAGACCAGGGAGGGCAAATCCCCATGGCAGAACATCGTGGCAGAGGCCACTTTGAGTGGCTGCAGGGCACAGGAGTGCAACGGGGAGGAAAAGCCCTGGAGATCCCACAGGAGGAGGGGCTGCAAACCCAGCCCAGGATGCTCTGAGGAGGAAAGACCCACCCTGTGCCAGGAAGGCAGGTGGAGCTCTGGCCAGAGCTCTGAGGTGGTGGTCTATGAGCAGCTTGATGATGGCAAGAAGCCCCACCAGTGCTTGGAATGTGGGAAGATTTTCCCCACGAGCTACCACCTGATCATCCACCAGAGGATGCACACGGGGGAACGGCCCCATGAGTGTGGGGAATGTGGGAAGAGCTTCAGGTTCAGCTCCCACCTGATCATCCACCAGAGGATCCACACCAATGAATGGCCCTATCAATGTGGAGAATGTGGGAAAGGCTTCAGGAGAAGCTCCAGCCTGAAACTCCACCAGATGATCCACACTGGGATACGACCCTTTGTGTGTGGGGAATGTGGGAAGGCCTTCCGTGACAGCTCTCGCCTGATCATCCACCAGACAGTGTGCACTGGGGAATGCCCCTGCACGTGCTCAGTGTGTGGGAAGAGCTTCATCGAGAAGTCCAGCCTGATTATGCACCAGAGGATCCACACTGGGGAGAGGCCCTACAAGTGCAGGGAATGTGGGAAAAGCTTTAGGCAGAGCTGCCATCTGAATGCCCACCAGAGGATCCACACTGGGGAGAGGCCCTATAAGTGCAGGGAATGTGGGAAAAGCTTCAGGAGGAGCAGTAGGCTGATTCTGCACCAGAGGATCCACTCCAGGGAAAGGCCTTACAAGTGTGGAGAATGTGGGAAGAGCTTCGGCCAGAACTCCAGCCTGATTGCCCACCAGAGGATCTGCACTGGGGACGGGCCCTAGGAGTGTTCTGAGTGTGGGGAGAGGTTTTTCAGAGCCAATACTGTCTCCTCAAGCATCAGCAGATTCACACAGAATAGAGGCCCTTCTGCTGCCCTGACTGCAGGAAGGGCTTTAAGAAAAACTCCACCCTCGTCACCCACCAGCAGATCCACACTGTCGGGAGAGGCCCTGACAGTGTCTCAAGTGTGGGAAGAGCTTCTCCCAGAACTCTGCTGTGACCCAACACCAAGGGAGGCAGCAGTAAGGGATGCCGTACAAGTGCCCTGTGTGCAGGAAGAGTGTTGCTTTGATTTTTTAAGATTTTCTAAGCCTTCTGGTGTTTAAATTCTTGTAGCAAACTTTCTCACACACTTTCTGTAAATAACTTATTGTTTTGCATTCTTTTTTAGAAGAAAATTTTGATGGACTTTTGGTTTGTCCAGTGTCATTGGAGAGGTGGCACTTTCACCCTCCAATCCACTGTCACCTTTAGAAAACTATAAATGTTGGAGTCAGAAAATAAACTTCCCTTTCCTCCCCCTTGAGAGCAGCAGTGTGTGCGCTCGTGTTGTTTTGTGTCCTACAGTGACAGGAAGAGCTTTGAGCGCTGCTTCAACTCCATCCCCCATTGGAGGACCCCCACTGGATGGTCCCCAGTGACCCTCGCTGGGCAGAGACTTGGTTATCCATGGTCCTGGTGATCCATGTTGGGAAGACACCTGGCCGGTGGTCTCCACATCTTCCTGGCTTCCCTTGGGCACTTAGACACAGCCAGAGAAAAATCCATTGGGATGCAAACTGACATCAGAATTTCATAGGGGACAGCACATTTTTTTTACTTTTGACACCAAAAAAGTCTGACCTTTGGCATCCAATCATTGCTTCGGGTGGCATCCAGGAATTCCAAATGGTGTTGGAGGTCTTTTCCAACCTGAATCATTCCATGATTCTAATTCTCTCTGGCCCACCAGCATCTTCCACAGCCAAATGGTGTTGGACTGGGTCAAAAAACCAGGATTTTGGAGACAATGGAGTGGAAATCCCTCTTAAAACAGGTCCTTTCTATCTACCCAAGCACATGGATCCTCAGCCAGCATGGACACGTAAATGCTTTTATTTTGGCCTTTATTTTCTCTCATTTTTCTTTGTCCTTCACCCAACATTGGGGTAAATATAAAGACATTTAAATATCACACGGATGGTGACATTGTGGGACATGGGTGTGGACATGGCTGTGGATGGCAATATTGGGCATGGGGGGATGTCACAGATAGAGATGGTGACATGGGGCTCTATGGCCATGGATGAGGACATGGGGGACATGGCCATGGATGGCGACACAAGTGGCCTAAGGCACAAGTCCATGGGTTGACATGTCCATGCCATGAGGTGTCCCATGGCCAAGGACAACACATCCCCACCACCACTATGATACTGTCCCTTTCATGCTACCATTTATTCCCTGCTCCTCCCCTGGCTGTGACACCCGCCTCGTGGGATGTCCCCATGTCCTGGTGACCTGTGTCACTCAGGCCACTCCCACCAGTGGCTCCAGCAGCAGCCAGAGCCCACGCTTGGCACGCAGGATCAGCTCGGGCTGGCGGCGTGGGGGTGACCTCACGTTGTCCCTCCGCAGCACCAATTGGGACAGTGTCAATGCCACTACCACCTTCATCTCAGCCATGGCAAAGCTCTGCCCGATGCAGTTCCTGCCACCATGTCCCCACTGTCACTGTCACCCCACTGTGAACCCAGCCAGGGACAGGGGTGGCACTTGGGGACACTCCTGTCCCCACTCCAGCACATACCTGGGGGCAGCAGAGAAGGGGATGAAGGACAGTGGGGACCGTCCCTTGCTGTTCTCTGGACTGAACCTCAGAGGATTGAACACCTGGGGTGACACCGACACAGTCACACCGAGGGAACACAGCTGTCACCACTGTGGTGGCAGGGACACCTCGTAGGGTGGTCCTACCTCAGGCTCGGGCCAGAGATCTGGGCTGTGGTGGGTCCTGTAGATGCTCATCAGGCAGATGACCCCTGGTGGGATGGGAATGGCCGCTTTAGAGACAGCAGATGAGGGTGGGTGGTGACACTGGGGACACCGTGTCACACCCTTGGGGATGACATGGCCATCACGCTGGGGGATGTCCTAGGTGCAGCGCCGGGACACAGCAGTGACAGGATTGGCATTTTTCACATCTGTGACCTCCCTGTCCATGGGATGTTGTGTCAGACACTGCGTGAAAAATGCCAATAACTTGTTTTTCAAAATTTTAGAAGTCTAATAGTAATAAAATGGTTATAAAAATAGCAATCTTACTAGAGTAATAAAAATTTGGACAATTAGGATTTAGGACAATATGAGACAATAAAAACAAAGAGTTACAGACGGTCTGGGTACCTTTTTCTGGTACCCATTCAGCACTACAGCCAGATGTGCTTCCACAAACAAAGGCACTGCAGTTTTTTCCACCAAGATGCTTGAGCTTTACAACAGCAATTTCAGCTGTCAAACACAGAGGTTTGTAATATTGTTAGCATCTGTGCTGTCAAGGTCACGCTGCACCATTGCAGATGACAGTGAACCTTCATGGACTGTGTGCTTTGCAAATCTGGCAAATCGGTGTCACACACATCCCTGATTTTGGCCGTTTAAAACACACCCGTGTCTCAATTGGCACCTTTTCCTCAGCAATATGGGCTACAGTACACACAGGGGAAAGGGGACTGGGTCCCGTGGTACACTGGCAATCAGCTTTTGCAGCCTTGGGCATTCCTCAAACCATCCAAACTGATAAAGGGCCTGCTACACTTCCCAGAAAACCAGGCACTTTCTACAGCTCTGGGGTGTATCACACCAAACCAGCATCCCTCATTTACCAGCTGGACAAGCAATAGTGGAAAGAGCACATGGTGCCTGAAAAGGTATAGTTAATAAACAAAAAGGAGGTATGTGGTGAGACCCCACAGAGTAGAATAGCTAAAGCTCTATACACATTAAATCACTTTACAGTATTAGGAAAATCCCAGAACCCAGTTATGCTAAATCACTCCTTATCAATACAAACGTGTGATGTTCAGCTGCCCAAATCCAAGGGAATGGCACGAGACCTCCTTACCAATACATGGTGGGGGGGGGGGTCCCCGGGATCTCATTCCCTGGGCTTGGGGACATTCATGTGTTCCAACAGACAGTGGGACACATTGGGTACCTGCCAGATGCATCCAGCCTGCACTGCATCCTGGCAGCACCTCCTGATAAACCCTCAGCAGACACAGAGCCATGTGATCAGTGATTGATGACAACCTCATGGAAATCTGGGATTGCAGTTCACATAAAGATTCATCTGTTTACAAATTATTCCCCTGTTTACAAACTCTTTTCCTTGTCTACAGATTGTTTCCTAGTTTTTGGGTTTGTTTTTCTTTCTTTAATAAGGGTTGAATGATTCTTGTTCTTACTGACTGTTTTATTTTCTTCAAGGCTTAAATAGTTTGTTGTTTTTACAAATAAGTTGCAATCTGTAACCTATAAGTCTAATGCCTGGGGCATATTTACCTGAGCTCTCCCCTAGCAGTTCCTGGACATAAATGCTGCAGCTATAATGCAAATCAAAATTTATAGAAAAGAAAGGGTGAGATGTTGGTGTCACCTTGCCAGCCCCTGGGCTCAGTGACAAGAGCTTTGGCCAATTTGATCTCTCATAAGCCTGTAGGCATCTCAGTGGCCCAGGACCCAAAGAGGTCTGGAGTTCAAACCAATGACAGCATCCAGACCAGGCCTTTCAAATGTTCTATATAAAGGAGGGAGTGGAAAACAAAACCCTCTCTTGCCACACAAACATCAGGGTGAGTGGTGTCTGTCTCCTGTGCCCCTCACCCTCCACATGTGACCTAACACAGAGGCAGATCCAGCTCTGGATCACCTCCATGCAGGTGAATCCTGGTGTGTGATCCATGCTGGAATCTCATGGCTCCTCTCATTCTGCAGAAACAGGCAGAGAAACCAATTGCTTGACCACAGGTACAGAGGGGAATCTGTGCAGGATTCCAGAAGGGATATAGGGCAGGATTCCAGACCAGGGCAGGATTCCAGATCAGGATCAGGTCGAATTCTAAAGTGTATCTGGGCTGGATTCCATAGCAGGATCAGATGGGATGGATGGGGCAGCATTTGAGTGGGATTCTAGAACAGGATTGAGGGGATTCCAAAACAGATCAGGTGATGTTGGTGGAGCAGGATTGGGGTACAAGAGATGCAGTAGGATCTGGTGGGATCCTTGCTCTCTGTGGGCTCTTCAGCCAGATCCAACCCATGGCGACAGAGACAGGGTGACACCAACTCTTACTCTCATCACCAGCTGAATGATCCATGGTGCAGGTCCAACCCCTTCCCTCTCCCTGCAGAAAGCCACAAATTGCTGGCAGAGCTCATCCTGCTGTTCCCACTCATCACACAGCAGCCCTTCCCAACAGACTGACTTCCTGTTTTCCCATGTTTTAAACACAAGAATTACAGTTGTTCAAAATGTTTTATTTCTCATGTATAAATACCCTGGTTTGGGCAATAAATCTCAGTCCCATCTTCCAGTGCCCAGCACTTCCTCTCAGGGAATGAGGAATAGAAAAGAGGACATTGGGAACTGGGATAAAGACACTGGGGATGGGGACACTGGGAAAGGACTGGGAACACCAGGAGCTTGGAGTGAGCACAGCAGGAGTGAGATGAGGACGTGACACCCATGCCCAGATCCATTCTTTGGGATTGATTTCCCACCCCGTGTCCCATGTCCAGGAGCAGATACAGTGACCAGGGATCATGGGGACAGGGTGGATACAGGGGATACACACACATCCAGGGAATGGGCAGACCTGGAGGACACAGTGGGGAGGACATGGGGGACACAGGGAGTTGGGATCCTGAGGATGTGGGGAGAACGGATTCACAGGACACCGTGACTGGGGACACCGGGAGCTGGCTGGTGACACAAACACCAGGAATGGGGACACTGGGACTGATTCCCCTTTATTCCCTGCCAGATGCAGCCCCCTGCTCACTGCCCATCCCGGGGGCCTCGGGCTGCCCAGTGCTGCCTCCTCCAAGGAGCAGGCAGCTGTAGGCACTGCGGCATTCCTGCAGCTCCGCTGGTGTTCCCGTCTCATTCACGGCCCTGCGCTCCAGCAGCACCAGGCGATCGGCCCCATCCAGCACCCGCGGCCGGTGGGACACGACCAGTACAGTCTGGGCCAGCCCAGTGCGCACCCAGCGCTGTGCCTGCGGCCAGAGAATGCTCTCATCCCAACCCATCCAGTTCAGAGAACACTCATCCCAACCCATCCAGCTCAGAGAATGCTCATCCCAACCCATCCAGCTCAGAGAATGCTCATCCCAACCCATCCAGCTCAGAGAATGCTCATCCCAGCCCGTCCAATCAGAGAACCCTCATGCCAACCCATCCAACTCAGTCCTACCCTGTCCCACCTGATCCCACCCAGTCCCGACCAACCAATCCCACCCCACTCTCAGTCCCACCCTAATCCTATCATCCTGTTCTTACCATCTCATCTCCCTGTTCTCCATCCCATCCCCATGCCCACTCTGCCATCCTGCCCACACCATCCCCATTCCCACTGTCCCATCCCATCCTACTCCTACCACTCCAACCCTTCCCATTGCATTCCATCTCTGTCCTCATTCCAGCATTCCTATCCCCTTCATTCCTACCCCACCCTATCCTATCTCCTTGTCTTCATCCTTTGATTCTACTTTCCTGCCATCCTACACCCCTGGTCTCTATCCCACCCCACTATCCTGTCCTATTTCTCCACCTCGTTGACCCACACCACCCCATCCAATCCCTGTCTTCATCACATCATTCCCACTCCATGCCAATTATTATCCCTTATTGCCACCACCTCATCCCACCATCCCATTCCAGCCATCCCAGCCATCCCATCATACCCCATTTTCACCAACTGCACCCCTATCCAGACCAACCCCCTCCATCCCACCCCACTCACCGCTCCATCATCTCCATCATCCAGTGCCTCATCGAGGATGAGCACAGCTGGATGCCGGAGCAGAGCCCGGGCCAGGGCCACACGGCGCCGCTCCCCCACCACCAGCCGTCCCCCGTGCTCCCCCACCTCTGTGGGAGCGACCACAGGGGATCCGTGGGGTGCAGCCCTGGAGTTCTCCCCTCTTCTCCTACCCCCCACATTCCCCCACCTCTGCGGGGGGACCCTGGGATCAGCGGGATCCCAGCACGAGAGGTTCCTCCCCTTTCCCCTACCCCCCACACTCCCTCACCACTGTGTGAGCAATCCCATGGGGTCAGTGGGATGTGACCTCAGGGATCCCCCGCACACCCCACCATGTGCCACCCACCCCGCTCTCCCATCGCTGCCAGAGGATCCTGGGATCAGGAGGATGTACCCTAGGGGTGCCCCATCCATCCCCCTGGCTCTCACCAGTGTCCCAGCCCTGCTCCAGCCCCTGGATGAGCTCCACGGCCTCCCACACCTCTGACTCTTCAGTGCTGGGCAGTGCTCCAGCCCCAGCAGGATGTTCTCATGGATCGTTCCAGAAAACAGGACGGGATCCTGCTCCACCAGCACCACCTGCCCCAGCACCAACCCCTGTGATGCTCTCTTGGCTCCTGGTGTCCCCACCCCTGTTCCATGACCCCATCCCACCTTGGTGTCCCCATAGTGTCCATCCCTGATCCCATTCTCCCCATCTGTGTCGCCAGTGTCCCCATCCCTGACTTCCCACTTTTCCCATCCCCATTCCTGTCATCCCCATCCCATTTCCCAATGTTCCTATCCCATTTCTTGTTGTCCCCATCCTATTCCTGATGTCCCCATCCTCTTCCCAGTATCCCCATTTCTGCTCCCATGCTCCTGTGGTCCCAGTTCCATTTCATTGTTTGTTGCAGACATCTTTTATGGAAAATCCTTTCCTTAAGATTTTTCCTTCTGAGAAGCTGAGAGGCCTCAAGGAACAAAATGTAAACATTGATTATCTGCTACTGTGGAATGCAACAGGTGCACCTGTGATGGGCCCATGTTGGATGTTTGTAATTAATGGCAAATCACAACCCAGCTGGCGCAGACAGAGAGCCAACCCACAAGCCTTTGTTATCATTCTTTCCTATTCTATTCTTAGCTAGCCTTCTGATGAAATCCTTTCTTCTGTTTCTTTAGTATACTTTTAATGTAATATATATATCATAAAATAATAAATCAAGCCTTCTGAAGCATGGAGTCAAATCCTTGTCTCTTCCCTCATCCAAAAACCCCTGTGAACACCATCACAACTGTCCCCTGACCCCTGTCCCCATTTTCCCCATTCCATGCCCAGCGTTCCCAGTGTCTCTGCTGTCCCACCTTGCGGTGCAGGTACTGGTGTTCATACTCTGGCAGCGGGATCCCGTCCAGCAGCACCGTCCCGCTGCCAGGATCCCGCAGCCGCTCCAGCAGCACCACAACCATGCTCTTCCCGCTGCCATTGGGCCCCACCAGCGCCGTCACCTCCCCGGAGCGCACCTCGAAGCTCACGTCCTGTGGGATGGGGACAGGTGTGAGAGTCTGTCTGAAATATTCCTCATCTGCCTCACCATCGTCATTGGGGGACCACTGAAGAGTCCCCACTGTCTAAAATCTCTGGTTCTGAAGGAGAAAGTCACATGCCAACAAGGCCCCGAGACCTGAGAGCATTGTTAAGCTATTGTCCACAGGTGTATTTACTATTTGCTACACTGAGCCCAATGAGATAAAGAAGGGGGCACCTTGCCTTTTTGCAACAGTAGCCTTGGAAGCTGTCCCCTCTTTGCCTGGCTGGACTTCTCCTGAGTTTTGGATGGTCCCCCACAAAAGACCCCTCACTCATCTTACAACTGCCATGACAGACGGACTGAGATGTAAGAAGCCGCTACATCAAAGACCGAGACATCAAACCCCCATGTGAAAAGGCCCCCCACACTCTTTCCAAGGACTGGGACTGAGACCCCCAACCTGGGAGAGGTGTGTGGGGGAGGCAAGCTGACCAAAGTGAGATGGATGTTGCAGGTGTGAGCAGTGGACCACGAAAACAATGGCTCACGCCCACTGCTGAACATGGACTGTGTGTACCTCTTTTCCAAACATTATTCTTTCCTCCTCAAAGATACAAGAAACTACCTTTGACTAGGTTGCAAAATCCATTCCCCTTCCCCCATTGAAAAAGAGTATAATTGGGGTCCAGATGGACTGCAACCCTGAGATCTCCCCGACTCTGTAACAGGTGGATCCTCGACTGGACTGGACCAAAGGATTTCGTCTCTGCGTTTGTTAGCTATATCCCCCTCCTTCTCTCTCTCTTTTCTCTCTTTATCTTTTTCTCTCCCTTAATCCCTCTATTGCATTTTGTTGTGGTCATTTCAATAAAGCTGCATTTGTTGTATTACTGCAAACCCCCTGTGCCGTGTTGGTTTTTTTGCACCCTGAGATCAATCCATGAACTATCACGAAACCCGTTCGTAAGGATGGATTGTGACAGCGGGTGATTCCAAAATTCCCACCCCTGGGAAACCCCACTTCTCCCCAGACCCACCTTCAGCACAGGGTGCTCTGGATTTCTAGGATATGTGAAGGAGACCTTCTGAAAAGTGACGTGGCCCTGAAGCCCGGGGGGTTCCCGCGTCCCCCCGACATTCCCTGCGGGTTTCCGATCCAGGTATTCCCAGATTCTCTGTCCAGCAGATGCGTTGGTCAGGAATTCATTGAAGCCGTAGAGCAGCACCTGGGGAGAAGGAAGGGGGTGGCACCGGGATGGACAGAAGCACGGTCGGATGGACAAACACGTGCATTCCATGGGATCACCTGGATATGGCTACCAACTCTGTCCTGGTACAGCAGGAAGGTGACGAGGACTCCAGGAGTGATGGATCCGTCACGGAGCTGCTGGTGGCTCCTGAAGAGCACCATGACCCGGATGGCCAGTTTGATCACCTGTAGGTGGGACAGGGATATTGCTGCCCCCAACCCACTCCTGGTGTCCCCATTCCATCTGCCCCCAATCCACTCCTGGTGTCCCCATTCCATCTACCCCCAACCCACTCTTGGTGTCCCCATTCTGCCTGTCCCCATCCCACTCCTTTGTGTCTTTATCTCTGTTCCTGGTGGCCTCATCTCTGTTCCTGGTGTCCTCATTCCAGTTCTGGTGTCCCCATCTCACTCTTGATGTCCCTATTCCTGATCCTGATGTGTCACAGACATATTTTCTGAAAAATCTTTTCACCAGGATTTTTCTCCTGAGAAGCCTCAGAAATGAAATGTAAACAATAATGATCTGCTGCTGTGGAATGAAGCAGGTGCATCTTTGATTGGTCTCATGTGGTTGTTCTTACTTAATGACCAATCACAGGTCCAGCTGTGTCAGATTCTCTGGTGAGTCACAAGATTTTATTATTCATTCCTTTCTAGCTTTCTAATGTCTCCTTTCTCTTTCTTTAGTATATAATTTTTTTAATATAATATATATCATAAAATAATAAATCAGCTTTCTGAAACATGAAGTCAAGAATTTTGTCTCTTTTCTCATCCTGGGGACCTGCAAACACCACCACACTGATGTTCCCAACCTTTATCCCAGTGTCCCCATCCTGTTTCTAACGTCACCATTCCCATTCCTGCCATGCCTGTTCCTGAACTCAATGTCCCTGTTCTGTTGTCCCTATTCCTGGTGTCCCCATTGTACTCTGAGTGTCCCCATCTCAGCCACTGGTTTCCCATTCCTGGTCCCAGTGTTCTCATTACCAGTGTCCTCATCCTTGATCCTGGCATCCCCATTCTCTGCTGTTCCCATTCCCAGTCCCCCCCTGACCCTGTAGACAAGGACGAAGATTGCCAGCTCCAGCTCTATCTGCTCCTTCAGCCTCAGCTCCTTGGCCAGGTTACATCTGTGCTGCTGCTGCTCCTCCTCCTCTGCCGAAAAGGTTCGGATGGTCTCGATGGCGGCAACAGATTCCTGCACCCCTGCGGCTGTGCGGGTGGATGCTTCCAGCATGGATCGCTGAAGTGCCTGTGGCAGCAATGGGGGATCTACAACTTTCCCAGGTCACCTTCCTGGCCCACCATCCACATCCCATCCCACCACACCCACTGCATCCCCACTATTGCATTCCTGCCATCCCATGCCCTTCTCTCTCACCCTCACCGTTTCCATCCATTCTCCCAGTCCTAATCCCACCATCCCCATCCCCACTGTCTCATCCCATACCCACCATCCCACCTTATCTCATCCTTCTCTTCTCATCCACACCATTCCCATCTCGACCATTTTGTTCTATCCTCATGTCAGCACTCCCACCATCTCACTCCCCTGGTCTTTATCCCCTTTCATCCCAACATTTATCATCCTCCTTTCCATTCTCCATCCCATCCCCATCATCCCATTCCCCTCGTCTTCATCCCCTTTCATCTCACCATTTCCACCTCCATCGTCCTCCTTTCCATTCTCCATCCCATCCCATCCCATCCCATCCCATCCCATCCCATCCCATCCCATCCCATCCCATCCCATCCCATCCCATCCCATCCCCACCATCCCATTCCCTTAGCCTCCATCCCAGCTCCACCATTCCCACCTTTCTTCAGTCCCATCCCACTCTTTCCCTCCTACTCCTGACCTGTTTGCAGGTGCTCTGGATGCGGCGCGTGGCGATTGCAAGGGGCACTTCCAGCAGTGCCAGCAGTGCCAGCCCCGGTGCCAGCCCCACCATGAACCCCCCCCCCCCACCACCACCACCACCAGGGCCATCACCAGGCTCCGCAGCAGCTGGTTGGCTCCACTCGGTGCTGCCCTGCACACCCGTGGCACTTCCATGGAAAATTGAGCCAGGAGCTCAGCTGTAGGGTGGGAAAAGAAGTTGGGATAGTGGTGGGTGAGACCATGATCCCATCCTGGATGATCCCATTTGGGATGGGAATGATGTAATGGGGAGCAGTGGGATGGGATGATGGGAATGGCTGTGGAGATGGTCAGGGTGCAATGGGGCGGGACAGGGGAAATGGGATGGTGGGAAAGGAAATGGTGGGATGGGGTGATGGGACAGTGGGAGGCAGCTGGGGATACGCAACAGGGTGGAGGCACGGGAGTGAGAATAATGGGGACAGAACAGTGGCTAGAATGGGAAAGTGGGATGGAGACAGGATGGAACACTGGAGTAGAATGAAGCCAGGAAGATGGCATAGGATGGAATTGGATGGGATGGTGGGAATGGGGATGATGGGGATGGAGTCGTGGGATGGGATAACAGACAGATGGGATGGGATGGGATGGGATGGGATGGGATGGGATGGGATGGGATGGGATGGGATGGGATGGGATGGGATCAATGGGATGGATCAATGGGATGGATCAATGGGATGGGATAGGATGGGATGGGATGGGATGGGATGGGATCAATGAGATGGGATGGTGGGAATGGGATGGGATGGGATGGGATGGGATGGGATGGGATGGGATCAATAGGATGGGATCAATGGGATGCGATCAATGGGATGGGATGGGATATGATCAATGGGATGGGATGGGATCAATGAGATGGGATGGTGGGAATGGGATGGGATGGGATGGGATGGGATGGGATGGGATGGGATGGGATGGGATGGGATGGTGGGAATGGGATGGGATGGGATGGAATCAATGGGATGGGATGGGATCAATGGAATGGGATCAATGGGATGGGATGGGATCAATAGGATGGGATCAATGGGATGCGATCAATGGGATGGGATGGGATATGATCAATGGGATGGGATGGGATGGAATGGGATGAGATGGTGGGGATGGGACTGGGGTGACAGACTAGCTGGGATGGGATGGGATGGAACAGGTGGGATGGGTCGGGTGGGATGGGGCTGGGCCGTGCCCCGTTACCTGCTGGTGTTCCCTGGAAGAAGTCCAGGTCTTGGTGCACCAGGTGGGAAAAAAGCCGCAGGCTCAGGCTCTGACGGAGATGCGCTATCAACAGCATGAAGAGAGACCCCCAGCAGCCAGAAAACAGCACACTGTGGGGACACAGGGACACAGTGACATCAGGGACATTGGGGACATGGGGACAGGCCCTGGGAATGCTCCAACCCACCTTGTGGCTCCAGCAGCCGCCACCATCCCGACAGCTCCAGCGGTGACTCCGTCCCCACTCCCAATGGCATCCAGCACCTTCCCGGTGGCGTACGGCCCCGCCATCTCCCCTGGGTGTCACCGAGGCTGCGTCACCACGGGTGTGACCACTGACACAGGGGGACCCTGATTTGTGTGGGGCAGGATCCGGTCTGGGAAGCGGGGATCTAATTTTGGAAAGGCAGGACACGATTTGGGCAGGAGACAATTTAGAGAAGTCAGGACCCAATTTTGGGGGTTTGGTGAAAAATTTAGGGATTTTACACCCAATTTAAAGTGTCAGTACCAATTTTTGGGGGGTTCAGCACACAATTTTATCGATCAGAACCTAAACATAGGAGATCAGGACCTTAAGATCCCAGGTCTTAGAGGTCAACATCCATATTTGGGCATCACACCATAAGTTTGATGGTCAGCACCCAATTTTGGGGGACCAACAGTCAAGTTTGCAGGGTCAGAACCCAACTTGGAAAGTAAGCATCCCATTTTTGCAGGGTCAGCACCCAACTGAAGGGGTCAACTCAATTTAGGAGGGTCACCACTCTATTTTAGGGTGGTCATCGCCTATTTAGGAGCTCAACACTCAATTTTAAGGCGCCAGCACCCAATTTGGTGGGGTATCCCAGATTGGGGGGTTCCCAATTTGGGGCTGCAGAGCCCAAATTGGGGGCGTCAATGCCTGTCACCACATGTCAACGTGCTAAGGTGACATTAGGATGTTTGTATCCCCATCTGTGTGTTCTATTCATGCTGGATATCATGTTCTGCGCCTTCAAGACTGGCTCTGAAGAGTGAAAGTTTTACTTTGGTTTTGCTATCAGCCGCTCCCCCACAGCTGGTGGGACACAGACATGGGGCAATACATGGTGCTGCTTTTGCCTTTTGCTTGGCTTTTTGCTTTTCTCTTGCTTCTGCTTTGCTCCTGCTTCACTCTTGCTTTTGTTTCCGCTCATTATTTAGTTTAGCTAAGCAGTCCGAATTTTTCCCTGGACTGTTTCTCCTTTCCCTTTTTTGGACCTACTTGAGCCTGCTCCGGACCGGGACCTGGGAACACAGAGAGTTTGCACCTTGTGGCTGCAGCAGCTGCCCCAGGACCAGAGGGACTGAGAACAGAGCGACCACCCCCAAGAGAGACTTTCTGAATTTGTCATCTTTTTCAGAGTGGTGAAAGAGTGTTGTCATCTGGTATTGTTCATTTTGTGTGCTTTGCCTGTTAAATAAACAGGTTCTTTCCACTTCTCTCTCAGGAATCTTTCCTGAACTGGTTTGGGGACGGGCTGTGTGCTTTCTGGGAGGGCCCCTTTTGGAGGTTTTCTCCCAAATTTGCCCTAAACCAAGACAGTCACCCACCAACGACAGCCAGCACGAGGCAGAGGACAGCAGCTCCAAGGACGTTTCTCTGCTCCCAGGTCAGTGCCAGAGCGTGGTGGACGCTGCCGGGAGCCTTGGGGACGCCTCCGGGGGTCTCGAGGATGCTGCCGGGGGCCGGGGGCACGGCCCAGGCCAGCACGGCCAGGGCAGCAGCGGCGTGGGTGACCCCGAGCCAGGCGGGCACCGCGGCCGCCAACAGCCCCGGGCCGGCCCCGGGCGGCCCCAGGAGGCTCCGGAAGGTTCCAAACACTGCGGGGGTGGCGGCGGCCATGACGGCGAGGGGCCAGCAGCCGGGTGGCCGCGGCCAGGATGGGCAAGCGCAGGGCGGCCTCGAGCCACATGCCCAGCACGCCCAGCGGCGCCAGCAGCGGCACCAGCGGCACCAGTAACACCAGTGCCAGGGCGTCGGCCACCAGCAGCACACTGGGCAGGAGAGCAGCGGGTGCCAGCGCCATGGTGGGACCAGTACAGACAGTGCTGTCTGTGGGGTTCCCGGGGAATGAGCAACAGCCTGTGGAGGCACCAGTTAAAACTAGTTAGGACTGGGGTGCTCTCCTGTGCACACCAGTGCTCTCAGTCTAGACTACAGTGCTCCCAGTCTGGCCCCCCTGAGCTCACCAGTCCACACCAGTGATCCCAGTTCAGCCTGGGGCACTTCCCAATCCAGCTTGGGGCACTCTCCAGTCCACACCAGTGCTCCCAGTCCAGCCCTCTCAGCTACCCAGGCCACACCAGTGCTCCCAGTCCAGACTACGGTGCTACCAGTCTGGCCCCCTGAGCTCAGCAGTCCACACCAGTGCTCCCAGTTCATACCCCTGAGCTCAGCCGTCCACACCAGTGCTCCAAATTCAGCCTGGGGCACTCTCCAGTCCACACCAGTGGTCCCAGTCCAGCTCGGGGCACTTGCCAGTCCACACCAGAGCTCCCAGTTCAGCCTGGCGCACTCTCCAGTCCAGACAAGGCACTCACCAGTCCACACCAGTGCTCCCAGATCAGCCTGGGGCACTTCCTAGTCCAGCCTGGGGCACTCTTCAGTCCATATCAATGTTTCCAGTCCAGCTTAGGGCACTCACCAGTCCCCAGCAGTGCTCCCAGTCCAGCCTGGGGCACTCCCCAGTCCATACCAGTGCTCCCGGTTCAGCTCCCAAAAGCTCAGTTAAGGTTTCGCTTTCAAGCCCCCGCCCATCCCGCTCTGCCCCGCCCTCTCCCCGCCCCTATCCCCGCCCAGACCCCGCCTCCTCCCGCCCAGACCCCGCCCCCTCACGCACGGGCTCCTTCTCCTCTCAACCTGCTCCAGCCCCCTCTGCCTGGCAACTGATGATGTCACCTCCGCTTTGACCAATCACAGACGCTATTTCAGGCGTGGGCGTGCCGGGATTCCCGCGCGCGCGTTCCGGGAAACGGCGGCGGCTGCCGGGAAGGGACCGGGGCGGCATCGGGACCACAGCGGGACCGTCCGAGGGCGACACGGTCCGGACCGGGACACGCTGCGAGCAGCACCGGGGCCCGCACGGGCCCCCGAGACTGCCCGGA
Organism: Zonotrichia albicollis; assembly: GCF_047830755.1. NCBI lineage: Eukaryota > Metazoa > Chordata > Aves > Passeriformes > Passerellidae > Zonotrichia > Zonotrichia albicollis. The sequence goes on from NW_027428348.1 coordinate 255,059, forward strand.
ACCACTGGCGCGAAGAACCGGGAGCAGGACCGGGAGCCAGCAGGACAGACCGAGACCCACCGGACACAGCAGAACCCAGCGGTCCCCGTGTCCCCGATGCTGTCTCCCCCATTCGCCGGCTCCTGGCCCTGCTGGGCCCCGAGCGCGGGCGATGGACGCTGGTGGGGAGCTGATGTCGGCTTCGGCTCTCGGTACGGGGGGACCCCGACCGGGGGGGCAGGAGCCCTTTGAGGGGCTTTGGAATCCGATTTGTGGGTTTGGACATAACAGGACCCCTTTGAGGGGATTTGGGATCCGATTTGTGGGTTTGGATATGGCAGAACCCCTTTGAGGGGCTTTGGGATCCGATTTGGACATAACAGGACCCCTTTGAGAGGCTTTGGGATCTGATTTGGAGGCATTTTGGACATAACTGGAGGGGGACAGGATGCCGTGGGGGGCTGCAAGGCCAATTTGAGGGGTCAGGACCCAATTTGGGGGAGGCAGAATCTGATTTGAGCGAGGTCAGAAACCAATTTGAGGGGTCAGGACCCAATTTAGAGGTTTTGAAGGTTTTGAGCACCCGGTTTGGGGTCAGGATCCAGTTTTGGGGCTCGACATGCAATTTTGGGAATGGTGAGGATCAATTTGAGAGGATTTGGGATCCAGTGTGGAGTGTTTGGACATAACAGGACCCTCTGGAATCCGATTTGTGGGTTTGGACATGACTGGGGAGGGGGGCAGGACCTGATGGGGGATTGCAGGACCCAATTTAGAGGCTTTGAGCAACCAGTTTGGGAAATCAGGATCTGATTTTGGGGTTCAACACACAATTTTGGCAGTGGTCAGGATACAATTTCCAGTCCTCTTCCCTCAATTCAGGGGTCATCACCCATCGTGGTGACGCTGATGCTGTGTCCCCGCCGGTGAGGTGCCCGCCCCCTACTTCACTGGCCGTGTCACCGACCGGGTGGCACAGGAGGAGGACACATCAGGCGCTGTGTGGCCCCTGGGGCTGGGTAGGGGGGTGGCACCGGGTGATATAAACAGGGCAGGAGACTTTTTCTCCTTTATAATGCCTTTATTAAAAGTGATCAGCTCAAGGTTGGGAAGCTCAACGGGTCTGAAACTGCTCCAAGAGTGACTCGAAGGAGGAGGAAAGTGCAGCTTTGTCCACTAAAGGGCAGAGCTGGGGGTCCCATCTGTGACGGTGTTCACAGGGGTTCTTGGATGAGGGAAGAGACACGGATCTGACTCCATGTTTCAGAAGGCTTGATTTATTATTTTATGATATATGTTACATTAAAACTATACTAAAAGAACAGAAGAAAGGATTTCATCAGAAGGCTAGCTAAGAATAGAATCAGAAAGAACGATAACAAAGGTTTGTGGCTCGGACAGAGGCTGAGCCAGCTGACTGTGATTGGCCATTAATTAGAAACAACCACATGAGACCAATCACAGATCCACCTGTTGCATTCCACAGCAGCAAATAATGTCAATGTTTACATTTTGTTCCTGAGGCCTCTCAGCCTCTCAGGAGGAAAAATCCTGAGGAAAGGACTTTTCAAGAAGAGATGTCTGCGACACTTCACCTTGGCAGCAACTGGTATAACTGGTTCACTCTGCAACCCTTTTTTGCCAAAAAAATTGGCAGATTTTTTATTTATAACACCCCTGACCCCGCTGTCCATCCCCGCTGTGCCATCACCGAGCTGGGCTGTGACAGCCTGGCAGCTGAGGTCTTTGCTCAGGGTGAGAGGCAACAAAGGTTCTCAGCATCTCTGCAGGCTCAGTACTTTGTTCCTCACCTCCAGACATCACTCTGATCTCTTAATTTTGTATTGGCTAGTTGTTTTGGAGGTTTTTTCGGTAAGTTTGGTGGGGTTGCTTCCCATGGCATGCTGGTCCCAAGGTTATTTTGCATTTTCTCTGATGCTGCACCGCCCCCCCCCCCCCCCCCCCCCCCCCGCCCATCTCCCGTCCTCTCACTTTTTGGAGAGAAGGGCCATCAATTTAGCCTCAGGCAGGGCCATCCCAATACAAAAGAACGATTAACTAAAACGACTGGTGATTATAATAACAAAGAGGTAAAACTTCACTGTGACTGTGTTCACAGGGGTTCTTGGATTGGGGAAGAGATGCGGATCTGACTCCATGTTTCAGAAGGCTTGATTTATTATTTTATGATATATCTTACATTAAAACTATACTAAAAGAACAGAAGAAAGGATTTCATCAGAAGGCTAGCTAAGAATAGAATCAGAAAGAATGATAACAAAGGTTTGTGGCTCAGACAGAGAGTCTGAGCCAGCTGACTGTGACTGGCCATTAATTAGAAACAACCACATGAGACCAATCATAGATCCACCTGTTGCATTCCACAGCAGCAAATAATGTCAATGTTTACATTTTGTTCCTGAGGCCTCTCAGCCTCTCAGGAGGAAAAATCCTGAGGAAAGGATTTTTCAGGAGAGATGTCTGTGACAGCCTGACTGCCTCTTCTGACAAAAGCCTGTGCTCTAAGAAACTGCTGCAGCCCAAGACAGAGATAAAGAGGGGGCCCTTGAACTCTGAAACAGAGAGAGAGGCTGCTGTGGAAAGCAGGGTCAAAATGACCCCAGGAATTCTTTCTGATAAAGAAAAATTCACAGGAAATGTAACAGGAAATCAGTAGAATGAATATCTATGAACCTGTTGTGAAATTGCATGCAGATGTATTTGAGAGGGAGCTATGTGACTGTGTTCTCAGGGGTCCAAGGATGAGGGAAGAGATGAAAATCTGACTCCGTGTTTCAGAAGGCTTGATTTATTATTTTATGACATATATTATATTAAAACTGAGCAGCCCAGCTTCTGTCCAGGCATTATTTCTTCTAAACAGTCCATTATCGGTCCAGGGATTATTTATCCTGAGCAGCCCAGCTTCTGTCCAGGCATTATTTCTTCTAAACAGCCCATTATCAGTCCAGGGATTATTTATCCTGAGCTGCCCAGCTTCTGTCCAGGGATTATCGATCCCAAGCACCCCAATTTCTCTCCACAGATTATTGATCCCTTACCTGTAGGGTTCCTGCACACCTCAGTACTCCTCAGATGACTGAGCAGCCCAACTTCTGTGTGGGGATTATTGATCCCGAGCAGCCCAACTTCTGTCCAGGGATTATTTCTCCTGAGCAGCCCAATTTCTGTCCCAGGATTATTGATCCTGAGCAGCCCAACTTCTGTCCAGGGATTATTGATCCTGAGCTGCCCAATTTCTGTCCCAGGATTATTGATCCTGAGCGGCCCAGCTTCTGTCCCAGGATTATTGATCCTGAGCAGCCCAACTCCTGTTCAGGGATTATTGATCCTGAGCTACCCAGCTCCTGTCCAGGATTATTGATCCTGAGCAGCCCAATTTCTGTCCAGGATTGTTGATCTTGAGTAGCCCAACTCCTGTTCAGGGATTATTGATCCTGAGCTACCCAGCTTCTGTCCAGGGATTATTTCTCCTGTCCAGGGATTATTGATCCCTTACTTGTAGGGTTCCTGCACACCCCAACACTCCTCAGGTGATTTAGCACCACAGTCGCCCCTGGATGCAGAGACATTTCTCCATCACATTTAAAAGAAAAGTTCAGGTGGGTTTTCCAATGAACAATGTGGATTTCCCTGGAGTTTAGCAGCCAGGATCACATACCCCAGAACCAGAGCTTCTGTATCCCTATGGAAAGGTGATGGCACAGGGAGTATCTGCTCTGCTGCTCACAAACAGCTGCAGCTGCTTTGGGTGCCTGAACATCTGCAGTGACAACTGCACCCAGCTGTTCCTGCTGCAGGGAGCGATTTTGGGAAAACATGGGCAGGATTGAGATGATGTTCCCAGGTGCCTTCTAGAACAGTATCAATAATCTTTCTGGAAGGAATGAGCTCCTGAGATTTGTTTTGCATTCTTTTATAGAAGAAAAGAAATTTATTAAACTGTTGGTTTGTCCAGTGTCATTGGAGAGGTGGCACTTTCAGCCTCCAATCCATGGTCACTTTTAAAAACCTATAAATGTTAGTCAGAAAATATACTTCCTTTTCCTTCACCTTCAGAGTCCCTGAAAAGAACTGCTGCCTCACCTGCACCTGGGCGCTGGGCCCCAGCTCCTGAGGGCAGCATCATCTCCCTGCTCACCTGTGACACAGGTACCAGCTGGGGAGTGAAAGAGCTGGGGCTGGGTGATCCCAGCGACAAAATAAAGCTATGCCTGCTTTTAATGTAGGAATTGGTGTTAAAAAGTGTGAAAAACGCTAATCACGTGTTTTTAAAATTTCAAAAAGTTGAATGATAATAAAATGGTTATAAAAATAGCAATATAATTAGAGTAATAATAATTTGGACAATTTGGATTAGGACAGTAAGAGACAATAGAAGCAAAGAGTTATGCACGTCCGGGTACCTTTTTCTGGGCAAAATAAGCCTGATAAAGGACACACGTTAACAAGGGATTAACCCTTAAAAAAGAATAACCTGTTGCATATTCACACACCTCATACATGATGCATAAATTCCATTCAAACACAGGATTCTGTCTGGTCAGTGTCAGCTTCTTCCTTTGAATCCTGACGGCTTCTTCCCGAGTGAGGCGGGAAGAAGTTCGTTTCTTCTGATAAGGGAGCAATAAATTCTCTTTCTCTGGAAAATTAAGGTGTCCTGTGGCTGCTGACTGGTGTGAGTCCTTCCTTTTTTAAAAAAAAAGTATCTTACATGGCATAGTTTCTATTTTAACATTGTGTTACAACCTACAACTAGATTTAACACACTACTTAAGAAAACTAATACAGCATCACTTTCTAACGTAACACATAAAGTATTCGTTTGAATATCCGCCAAAAGCCAATCAGAAACCGCGCCTTATTCAAAATGCCCATTGCGGTGGGTGGAAGGCGCTGATTGGTGCCGGGGCAGGCGGAGGCGGCTGCGGGCGGGTCCCATTGCCAGCCTGGCCCTGCCCGTTCCGGCCGCGTGTCCCTGGCAGCGGAGCGGCGGCGGCAGCGGGTGCGTGGTGCGGGCCGGGCCCGGGGCTGGTGCGGGGCTGGGCAGATCCGCGGTGCGCGAGCGGGGCTGGGGGGGTCCGGGCAGATCCGCGGTGCCCGAGCGGGGCTGGGGGAGCCGGGCAGATCCGCGGTGCCCGAGCGGGGCTGGTGTAGGGCCGGGCAGATCCGCAGTGCCGGAGTGGGGCCGGACATGGCCGGACAGATCCGCGGTACCCGAGCGGGGCCGGTGCAGGGTTGGGCTGATCCGCGGTGCCCCGAGCGGTCGCTGCCCCGAGCGCGGTGCCCCGAAGGACGCTGAGGCCCAGGGCTCCGGGCCGGGCCCGGCGAGGCGGCGGAGGGCCGAGGGCGCTGAGGGCGATGACGGCGGCGCCGAGCCGGGGCCGCGGGAAGGGCCGGGCCGGGGCGGCTCTGCCCGGGGCGGGTTTTGCTGCTAACAGTGGCACCGGCTCCAGCGCTGGGCCAAGGGCTGCTGTGGCGGGGCCTGGCTGCAGCCACAGAGAGGCGGCCCTGGGCGCTGGGAACGGCGGCTCCGGGCTGGGAGGGCCCCAGCAGCAGCAGCAGGAGGAGGAGGAGGTGGTGGCCGTGCCCGGGATGAACTGGCATGTATTATCTGAGCGGCGCTGATGTCTCTCACGCTTTAGCTCTAAAATTACTCAGAGGCCTGGCCAGCCCCCGCTCCCTCTGGCAGTGCAGCTTTTCCCACTGCTGGCGTCAAGTGCTCAGGCCAGGCTGGGACCCAGCCTGGGGAGAGGGCTCTGAGGCAGAGGGGGAATTTTCCAGAGGAGAAATCCATTTGGATTGAGGTGAAATGTGCATCTGTGAGTTCAGTCTGCAGCTTCCCTTTTAGTCTGACTGCCTTCATCTTCAACTTCTTCCTCTGAATCCTTCACGGCTGAGTGAGGCAGGAAAAAGTTCGTTTCTCCTGATAAGACAGTAATAAATTGTCTTTCTCTGAAACATTTAGATGTCCTGTGGCTATCTCAGTGCAAGTCCTTTCTTTTAAAAAAAGGTATTCTACATAGCAGAGTTTCTATTTTACCATTGTTGTAACTGAAAACTATAGTTAACACACGATTTAGGAACATTAATACAGCATAACTTTTTAAAATAACACAGGTAATATTTATTTGAATATTTGCAAAAAGCCAATCATAAAATACGCATTTTTTGCAGAAGTTTTTCCCCGTGGTCTGGTCACAGCTGTGCTGAGGAACAGGAAGACCCACGGCCACATAAGGGAGACCCGTGGAAAAGCCTTGGTGCCCAGAGGGGATCCTGACCAGTGGCGTGGAGAGCTGCAGGTGAGAGAAAGAGATGAAAATTCAACATCTCTCAGAGCCCTTGGGCATGGACACACCAGGCACGGGCAGTTCACTCCTTTTCCCTCTGCTGGCATCGAGTGCTCAAGCCTGGCTGGGACCACTTTGAGGCAAGGGCTCTGAGGCAGAGGGGGAATTTTCCAGAGTAGAAATCCATTTGGACTGAGGTGAAGTGTGCATCTGTGAGTTCAGTCTGCAGCTTGCTATTTAGTCTGACTGCCTGTTCTCACCAAAGACTGTACTCTAAGAATCTGCTTCAGCCAAGGACAGAGATAAGGGGGTCCTTTGAACTCTAAAACAGAGAGAGAGACTGCTGTGGAAAGCAGGGTCAAAATAAGCCCGAAAAATTACGCAGGTTAACAGAGGATTAACCCTTAAAAACAACAGCCTCTTGCATATTTATACATCTCATACACGATGCATAAATTCCATTCAAACACAGGATTCTGTGTGGTTGGTGTCAGCTTCTTCCTCTGAATCCTGATGGCTGAGTAAGGTGGGAAGAAGTTTATTTCTCCTGATAATGGGGCAAGAAATTCTCTTTCTCTCTAAGGTTTACGTGTCCTGTGGCTGCTATCTCAGTGCAAGGCCTTTCTTTAAAAAAATAGTATTCTACATAGCAGAGTTTCTATTTTGCTGCTTTGTTACAAGCTAAAACTATATTTAATACACTATTTAAGAAAATTAATGCAGCATAGCTTTATAACACACCACACAAAAGATATTCATTTGAATTTTTTTTTTTTTGGTGGTGCAGATAGAAATAAAAAAAGGGTGGATAATGTTGAAGATTGCAATGCAAGATGTTTTCCATTACCATCTGTATGGCAGATTACTTTTGTCAAGTGGGCAGTTTGCCTTATTTTTCTCTTTGAGTGACCACATTCACACCTCCCTCTGGAGGGGACATCTGCTGATAACAGAGTATTGAATGTCACTGCATGACTGATAAGAACTATACCATCCCATTGTGAGATGCTCCACCCAGAGGGAGGAGCCAAGCATTGCTACCCAGATATAATCCAAGATTCTGGAACACTAGCACAGCTTTCTCCACAGGATTCCCCAGAGGAACAGTGGCTGTCTCTACTCCTACTGGATCTTCAGAAGAAGAATACATCCTTCTCTACAGATCCCCCTCGCTCCAACAGAACCACACCTGATACTTCAGGATGTCTGCAGCCACATTTCCAAGTGGACTGTCAGCCACACCCTGACCCACAGGGTGTCAGGTTGGGTTCTGACTCTGTCAGTGTTGTTCTGGTGTACTGCATTGTTTTATTTCATCCTTTAACTTTTTTTTCTTTTCCCCCTTAAAGAACTGTTATTTCTTACTCCAATATTTTTGCCTGAGAGCCCCTTAATTTAAAATTTATAGCAATTCAGAGGGGTGGGGAGGGTTTACATTCTCCATTTCAGGGGAGGCTCCTGCCTTCCTTAGCAGACTCCTGTCTTTCCAAGCCAAGACACCAATGAACTCTTACCAAATTCAGTGAAACAAATTCCTTGGTAAAGGCCGCGTGGCTTATTGCCGGAAACCTGGTCCCCCGGTTGCAGACAGGTACAAAGAGCTCCGAAGTGGAGTGACCATTCACTCTGTTCTCACCTAAATTACTGTGGTCCTAATTCAATGGCTCAAAATCCGGATTTTGTCTTTTGGAGGGGGGGTGGTCTGGGGGCTGCCAGTATGCCTGCCCAGGGTATCGGTGGGCGCTCAGACTTAGATCCTAGCCTCCCACGAGACAGTGAACCGTTTGTCCTTGGTGAGGGAAGCGACGAAAAGGTGAGTGAAGGCACACCAGAGGCATTGCCTCCAGTGCCTGGGGAACATGGAGGGCAGTCACCAGATAACATCGTGAAGGTGACTGTTCCTGACAAAAATCCACCTTGTCCCTGCTGCGGTACCCGGGTAAACTCTGTGTTAAGCCTGATTGAACATCTAAAGGAGTCACACAGGAAAAGGAGGGTTTGCTTTCGGTGTGCCAAGTGTGGAAAGGAAAATATTAACTATCACAGTGTTATTTGTCATTTTGCAAAGTGCAGGGGTCCAGAAACTGAAAGGGTTCCAGCTGGAGAGTGGATCTGTGAGGTATGCGGCAGAGACTTCACAACCAAAATTGGCCTGGGACAACACAAAAAATTGGCACACCTGTTGATAAGAAACCAAGAAAGGATCATTGCTTCCCAACTGAAAAGACCATCAAATCGAGGAGCCCACAAAAGATGCTGGACAAAAGAGGAGGAAGAACTGCTGATAAGACTGGAGGCACAGTTCGAGGGAAACAAAAACATTAATAAACTTATCGCTGAACACATAACAACCAAAACAGCTAAGCAAATTAGTGACAAAAGAAGATTGCTGCCTAGGAAACCAGCAGATGGAGCTGACAGAGGAACTGTTGTGAGTCACCTCCCCAGGAGAGCAGGTGAGGGTATGGGAATGGAACCTGGGTTGAGTCAGCAATCCCAGGCAAGAACCATGGACAATGGACCTGGGGAGAACCATCTGCCGGCAAGGCCAGCTGCCAGAGGGAAAACAATGGATAAGTTAAGAGGACACCCTGATAAGGATAACTGTCGCCAGAAACCAGCAGAGGGCGGGGCAGCTGCAGGCTCATTACCAAAAGACAATCAAGGAACACTTATCAGCTGGAGCCATTAACCACTTCCCCAGAGCATTCAAGCAATTGATGGACGGTCAGGAGATGCTCAGAATAATTAATCAGGCAGTGCAGGACTGCTTTGAATGCCTAGAATCAATAAGCCAAATAAGAAATGTTACACGTGGAAAAAATGGGAAGGAGACCCAGGAGAAGCAACCAAGAAAGCTGTTTCAGAACTGGATGAAACACAGAGTGATCAAAAACGGTAATTACCTTCACTTTCAGCGTTTATTCCATCTTGACAGGGGAGAACTAGCAAAAATTGTTTTGGATGACGTAGAGTGTTTGTCCTGGGATATATCACCCAGTGAAATTTACTCGGTATTTAAAGCCAGATGGGAAACACCTGGTAATTTTCCTGGCATCGGGGAATTTGAATTTAATGGGAAGGCAGACAACAGCACCTTCAGAGACTTACTCACGGCCAAAGAAATTGAAAGAAATGTGCAGGAAATAAGAAAGGGCTCGGCTCCAGGTCCAGATGGGATTACTCTTGGGGACATCAAAAAGATGGATCCCAGGTATTCCCGGACAGCTCAGCTCTTCAACTTATGGTTAACATCTGGGGAGATCCCAGACATGGTGAGGGGGTGCAGAACTCTTTTGATTCCTAAATCTACAATGCCGGAACGTTTGAAGGACATTAATAACTGGAGGCCTATCACAATCAATTCCATCTTGTTGAGACTGTTCTCCAAGATTGTAACAGCAAGGCTGAGCAAAGCGTGCCCCCTCAACCCAAGGCAAAGAGGCTTTATTAGAGCAGCAGCATGCTCTGAAAACCTGAAACTCCTGCAAACTATAGTTCGGACTGCCAAAAGTGAACACAGACCACTGGGTTTTGTATTTGTGGACATCGCCAAGGCTTTTGACACCGTAGGCCACCATCACATCATACATGGTTTGCAGCAGAGGGGAGCGGATCCCCACATCATCGGCCTGATGAATAATATGTA